>NW_024081344.1:644381-703959 GCF_003009895.1 Hyaena hyaena
GAGCACTGGATGTTATATGGAAACTAACTTGACAATAAACTATTTGTAAAAAAAAATAAAGAAATATGCATTTAAAAAAAGAAACATGTAGATACTAATGTATCTTATCATTTACTATCTTAAATTATACACAAATTATAAAAAGTTAAAATTTATCAAAACTTACTCATACATAGACCATACAAGGTGCCATCTGCAACCAAGAGAAATGTAAACAAATGTAAAGATGCAGTTTTAAATTACAACTGCCTAAGATTAACTGTAGTACATACTGTCCTACTGCAATAATTTCATAGCCATCTCCTGTTGCCATTGCAGTGAACTCAAGCACTGTGAGCATCCACTTAAAACGCCATGTGACACTAATCATCTCCATGTGAGCAGTTTGTCTCTCTAGTAAATTACATATAGCAGTAAAAAGTGATCTCTCATGGTTCTCACATATTTTTCATCATGTTTAGTGCAAGACCATAAACGCTGAATAATACCATGAGACCCATACAAAGTATTATTAGTGATTCTGGAAGTGCTCCCAAGAAGCAGAGGAAGTCATGACATTACAAGAAAGTCGAATCGTTTGATATGTACCATCGATTGACATCTGCAGCTGAGGTTGCCTGTCATTTCAAGATAAGTGAATCCAGCATAAGGACCACTGTGGGGGGTGGGTGAATGGAGAAGAAAAGTAAATTTGTGAAGCTATCACTGCAGCTATAACAGCAGGCGTGAACATCTTGCACTTTTTGTGAAATACCTTTTCATCTCCTATTGAAAAAGCAGCTTATATGTGGGTGCAGAATTGCTAGAACAAAGGCATAGCTATAGAAGAATGTAATTAGAGAATAACTAAATTCATTTTATGACAACTTTAAGCAAAAACAAGGTGAAGGATCTAGATAAAGTGGGTCATTTAATACCAGCAAAATATGATTTGATAATTTTAGAAAGGTTTGGCTTAAAAAGTTCAAGATATCAGGGGCACCTGGGTGACTCAGTTGGTTAGGTGTCTGACTCTTGGTTTCAGCTTGGGTCATGTCCTCACAGTTTGTGAGATCGAGCCCTATGTCCTTAATCTAATGCTGAGCTGACAGCACAGAGCCTGCTCTGAATTCTCTCTCTTCCTCTCCCTACTCATACTCTCTTGGTCTCTCATGATAAATAAACTTAAACAACATTCAAAATATCAGAAGTTCCTGTTTTATTTCTGTTTTTGTTGTTGTTTTTTTTTTTTTTTGTTTTTTTTTTTTTGTTTTTTTTTTTTTTTTTTTTAGAAGCAGCTCCTGTTGACCAAGAGTTAGAAGACAAGTTCCCAGAAGCCATTAAAAAAACCATCAGGAGGGATATCTGCCTGAACAGGTTTTTAATGCAGACAAATGTTCCCTATTCTGGGGGGTAGGGAGGATGCCATAAAAAACAAGTTTAAGTAAGGAAGAGAAGCAAGCATCAAGATTTAAGCCAGGAAAGGATAAGCTAACTATTATTTTCTGCAAAGGCAGTCAGGTTTAGGATCAGGACTGCCTTTACCTATAAAGCTGCTAACTGAGCTTTGAAGGCCAACAAACACCAGCTGCCCGTCTTTTGGTTGTACAAAAAGAAAGCTTGGACAACAAGAACCTTTTATCTGGGTTGGCTCCACAATGCTTTGTCCCTGAAGACAGAACTGTCTTTTAAATTTCTTACCAATACAGAACTGCCTTTTAAATTTCTTTTGATATTGGACAATACCCCTGGTCACCCATAACCCCATGAATTCAACACTAAAGTAGTCTACTTGCCACCAAACACATCTCTAATTCAGCCTCTAGATCAGGTGGTCATGAGGACCTTTAAGGCTCATTAAACACAGTACTCCATGAAAAGGCCTGTCAGTGTTATGGAAGAGAACACTGATACAACATTGTGAAAGTCTAGAAGGATTACAACGTTGAAAATACCATCGTTGCTGTAGAAAAGGCCATGAATGCCATCAAGTCCGAAACCATAGATTTGCGCTGAAGAAAACTGTGTACAAATGTTGTACCTGACTTCACAGGATTTAGGACAGAGCCATTTAAGGAGATCATGAAAGAAATTGTGGATATGGCAAAGAAAAGGTGGAGAATAGAGAATTTCAAGATCTGGATCTTGGAGAAATTCAAGAGCTAATAGAACTAACTGAAGACACCTTGGAGATGAATGCTTCTGAATAGTGCCAGATGAGGAAGACGACTAAGAAGCAAATGTCAGAAAACAAACTGACAGATAATCTGGTAGAAGGGCTCCAATGATCCAAGACTGATTTCGATTTCTTTAAGGATGTGGACCCTTCTATGATCTGAACACTGAAACTACAGCAAACAGCAGAAGGATTGGTACTGTGTAGAAACATTTAGAGAAATTAAAAAGCCAAAAACGTCCAACAGAAATTAGGATGTATTTCCATCAATTTTCACTGTGTGCCTGCCTCCTCTTCCACTTTTCAGTCTCTGCCACCTGAGACAACAAGAGCAACCACTCCTCCTCCTCTGCCCACTCGTCTTGAAGACAAAGACGAAGACTTTTATGATGATCCATTTCCAGTTAAAGAGTAAATAACCTTCATGGTGTACAGTAAATAAATTTATCTGTTCTCAAGGCATGTGTGGGTCTTCATGTGAAAATCCAAAAGCTGTACACAGAAACTGTGAGAGATTCTTGTGCCACCATCATCACCTAAATGTTGACTGTGTAGAACATCTTGTGCAAGACTTATATGGAAGCGGACAGCCTGTCCTTAAATAGATATTGAGTGATATTTAATATAAAATGTATGTGTTATTTTTCTTATTGCTTTATAACTTTGTTTTCAAAGAATTACATTACTGTACAGCATTACTGTAGAGAAACTGCATATTAGCCTATTAACAAATAAGTGGGTTTTTTTTTAAATATAGGTTTCCAAAACTAGACTATGAATAGGACTAATACTGTATGCCACAAAATTTTTATCATGATTCATTCATTACTGTATACGCTAGGCTACTAGGAAGCAATTCTATCAATTGTATTGATTTCACCATGTTCCCATATAAACTGCTTTCTTTGTTCCCATATTGCTGCTTTCTTATCAATGCATGAATCGTTACACCTATAAATATGAATTTCTTTTTCACATTATCTTTTCTTTTTTTTTTTTTAATTTTTAAATGTTGATTTATTTTGAAGGAGAGAGAGCATGAGAAGGGGAGGGGCAGAGAGAGGAGACAGAATCTGAACCAGGCTCAAGGCTCTGAGCTGTCAACACAGAGCCTGACTTGGAGCTCATGCTCACAAACTGCAAGACCATGACCTGAGCTGAGATGGACGCTACCAACTGAGCCACCCAGGTGCCCCTATCTTTTCAGTGTTAGTGATCCATGAGATTTACGTATTTTGCATCATATAAGACCATGTTGATGTAGGTACTGGCAATTCATCTTGTAAGCAGAAGATGTAAACTTGTTATATGGATAAATACAGTACTGTAAATATATTTTGTCTTCTGATTTTCTTAACATTTTCTTTAGATAAGAATACAGTATGTGCTGGGAGCCGCACCAGCCTCGCTGGATGACAGTCATAGCGAGGAAACAGCAACATTTGCACAGTTCCTGACATGATCCTGCTGGTATTTACCAGGCCTCACAATATTCCAAATCAGACCAATATTCCCCACACAGATTCCTCCTAAGGGAAAGCATATTCCTGCCTTTTCCAAAGAGATTTTAGATAAAAGCACTGTGGATGATTATCAAAAGGCTCTTCCTACAGGGCCTTGCAGATCCAAGACTCAGATAATAAAGGGGGTTAAGAACACAAGAGTTACAATTGAGCCTGGCCCTGAGACAAAGAGCCTAATTTATTAGAGTTAAGGACAGATAATCACCCCCACCCAGTTGTTTGGGCTTGGAGCACCGACCCCAAGGCATCTTGTGATCAGTATTGGGAGTGACTCATTCTGGCCTTGAATATGCTTATTGCACCCTGTGAAGGAAACTATTGAGGGACTTCTTTTGTAATTCTGGGAGCAAACATTGTGTTTCCTGAAAGACTGGTTTTTCTTAATACTTCACATCCCCTTAAACAAACAAGCTATTGACCCATGCTCACAAAGAAGGAACTTCACCCTTTTTATGCTAAAAACATTCTCCTATGCTAAGAATACCTTCCTTCCCCCATAGGATAAGCATCTAAATCACCTACTTCAATCACTATTGATAAAGGTTATGCATGAGTCTTCTACCAATCTATGTTCTGAGAAATTCTAACATATCAAAAAAGTTTGTTGTCAGAAATCATTGTCTAAGGCAAATGCCACTTCTGTGCCGTCCCCCAAACACTTAATTATAAAATAAAGTTAAGCCCCAGTCAGAGCAGAGATGCCTGCCTGGTGACCAGAAAGATTCCCGTGGCTCTCTCCTCCCTCCCTCGCCGACACTGTCCATCCTTCAGGGACCCCTGGACCCGGCCGGAGCTGGTCTCTGGCAAGTATGTAATACATAGCACATACAAAATATAAGTTAATTGACTTATTTGTAAGGCTTCTGGTCAACAGTAGGCTGTTCGTTGTTATGTTGGGGTGAGTAGTCAAAAGTTACACATGGATTTTCAACTGTACAGCGCGTTGGCACCCCTAGCCACCATATTGTTCAAGAGCGAACTGTATTCACCTCCCACTCCCAACCCAGGATAGAGCAGGGACTTAGGAGAGCATGGACCCTTTCAAAGGCAGCTCATGCTCCCCAGGAACACAAGACTCCTTATTTAAAATGAAAATGCTTGCTGATGCTCCCTAAGAGCTGGAAAAGCATTAAACATGAAGGAAATGGGGTTTTTAAAAAGTTCCCCTGTCGAGGCTTACCTTTTATTTCTAAATACAGATTAACCACTCCTCAATCAGCATATAAAATGTGTGCTCCTGTCAACAGGACTAATGGGTTATGGAAGGGAGAGGAAACATGTGGGAGCTACGGGGTCCACAAATATGATTTCTCCCAATTCTGTGGCAGTAGAGCATGTATTAGCTGTGGGGGCTTTAGGGAAAAGCTGATACATCTGGAGCTAAAACAGCGTCAGTAGGGACATGCAAGAAAGTAAGGAAGCTTCTGACTTTAGAGGGTCATGAGGCTAGCAAGCAGTCATTTCCCTTCAGTACAAAATCTTACTTTTTCTTTAAGGACGAGGTTTTGTTTGTTTTTTTTTTTTTTTAACATTTTATTTATTTATTTTGAGAGAAAAAGAGAGGAGTCGGGGGAGGGGGGTGAGGAGAGATAGAGGGGAAGAAAGAGAATCCCAAGCAAGTTCCACTCTGTCAATGAAGAGCCTAAGGCAGAGCTCAATTCATGAATGTGAGATCATGACCCAGGCTGAGATTGAGTCCAACTGTTAACAGACTGAGCCACCTGGGTGCCCCACAAAATCTTACTCTTTAATGCCGAAGTTGGACAATAAAATACCATCTCCTTAGACTGCATGAAGCTTTTAAAGTTCCTTAAAGGAAATCCATCACTGTAATTTCATATCTTTCTCACCACCAGAGACATACAAAAGAGCTTTTATGATTTTCCCCTGAAAAGACAGTATACACTGAGACACAATGGGATTTGCCCAAGGTCACATCTCAAAGAGAAGGGCAACATTGGGATCAACACTTTTATCTCTTGACTCCCATATCTGTGCTTTTCCACTAAGGCAGGGGAGGGCAAACTACAGCCCTAGGGAAGATCTGGCCCATAATCTCTATTTGTCAATAAAATTTTATTGGAACACAGCCACACCCAGACCAAACCTTCTTCTCAGCAACAACAGGGTTGACTAACTGTGATGGAGACCTATGGTCCACAGAACCTCAAATATTTATTAACTGGCATATTACAGAAAAAAGCTTATTGATTCCTGCCGTACAGCAACCCACCACCTCCAGGGAAGTTGGAGACAGAACAATTCGCTCTGTTTCAACAACTTAAAAATCTATTATGACCAAGACACCCTGTGTGGAGTGACTCATTTGTAAACTTGTCAAAGTTTCTTCAGCCTCAGCTCACAAACTGAGCCAAGTGCTCACTATATCCAAGGGACAGTTTGTACGACTTGCATTTCTTCAGTAAAGAATTGAGGCTCTAAAAATATACTTTTTCTACAATCCTGTCTATGGCTTATGATTCACGTATTTGAGTCTGGTACTCTCCCACACCTACTCAGCACATGCATCTTCCCAGCCTGGTTCTTAGCTCCATCCACCCTCTCCCCATTCATCCCCTTGGCCTAGCTGTTCTCTCACTCAGTATAATTTAATTTCTTTCTTGCGGACTGTGAGACTTTCTTACCCAGCTGTAAAAGGGGATGCATCATGCCACTTTCCCACAGATTCAGATACTTCATATGCAGGGGCCCCAGAAGCTCTTCCTCCCGGGGCTGGGGGGGGGGTGCAGAGAAATTGAGGGAAACCCAAGGAGAAGGTAGAAGGGGAGAGTAAAACAGAGAAAAGGGGGAAATTTTTCCTGAGTTATATTCCAACTGTGAGGTTTTCATTTGCTTTTCCATGAGACTGCTCATTCAGTGAAAGAGAACAGGATACCTGCTTTGTTCACCAATGACCCACCCTCCAATACCTGGCACTTAATAGTCACTGAGGAAATATATGTGAAAAAAACAAAGGCAGATTCAGGCCTTGCCAAGGATAGAAAAAAATAAGTTTTGCCTCAAATACATATTTTTTTGGCCAGCAATTATGACCATTTTTACCTAGTAGTATTACTTTGTCTTCCAAAGAAGCTTAGGTTGGAATTTAAAACCAGACTCTCAGCAAAGGGGAGACGCTGGACACAGTGGGGAAAAAGCAACACTGGAAAAACACCATTCCCTGCCCTATCTTTATGCAACCACGATTTCTTTTCAAATAAATCCTCATTTATAGGAACTAGCCTCTCCTAGAAACCTAAAGTCTAGATAAAAATTCAATTCCCTTAAGTTTAAATTTAATTCCCTTTGCTTGCATTTATGTCAGAGGCTTTGTTTTTAAAGGTCCTCAAAAATTTTGAGGAGCACATTAGTTCACACATGCATGCAATGTCAAGTTTTGTGAGATTGAGTGGTAAAACTCAGTATTTCCTCTAACCTGTATTCAGGAGCACTGCGAAGGATCTCATCTTTACTTGTCCCATGTTTTGTTTCCCCAGTAACTTTCCATGAGATTCTTCAGCAGTAGAGTAGGCAACCAAACATTTAATCCATGAAGCAGGAAAACAAAGTGATGTTTATCCCTCAAGTCAAATGGCCAACTGAGCCATAGGGCAGTCTGGGTACAGTGGTAATGAGCTTAAATAAGCACAAATGCACGAGTGCCAGCCTGCTATAAATTAACCTGGAGATTGTCCCTGAGTAGATACACCTGCCTTGGGTCATTACCTGCCTTTTCTGGGTTCAGATCTAAGCACACATCATTTGCCATGGTTCCTTATTACCAAAGCTAGCTTTGAGCCAAGGCAAATTAGGTCCAGGTTCTGTGTTCCACAATTTCAGGAGTGCCTCTCCTATAAGTCAGAGGCAGCCACATTAGGACTCAGTATATTTGGGAGAAAAAATAAGCCAAATTCCGTTTTTTTGTTTTAATTTTTTTAATGTTTTATTTATTTCTGAGAGAGACAGAGACAGCATGAGCAGGGGAGAGTCAGAGAGAATGAGACACAGAATCTGAAACAGGCTTCAGGCTCTGAGCTGTCAGCACAGAGCCTGATGCAGGGCTCGAACCCATGAACTGTGAGATCATGACTGGAGCCGAAGTCGGACACTTAACCGACTGAGCCACCTGGGTGCCCCCAGCCAAATTCTGTTAAACTGAACCTAACCTAAATATCCATGAAAAAAATAACTTCTGGTACATCCAACAGTTAAAAAATAAATAAAGGAGGCATATCCACATTAATAGTTGCCAGGCCAGCTGAGTATCTGATTAATCTGGGGACTTTTAACCACCCTCAAACTAATTGAATCAGAATCTCTACAGGTGTGAGTGCAGGTGTGGGTACTGTTTTCAAAGCTCTTTAAATAATTATAATGTGTATCCTAGGTTGAGAAACATCACCTTACACATGCTAACTTGAAAAAAAGAGCTATTTTGAATAAAAAGCACAAGTTTAAAACAATATGAAAAGTATAATTGTGTTTTGTTACAAAAATCAACCAATTTAATTGTGGTTGTATGTTTTTGAAATAGCAGAGAAAACACTGAGATACGGCAAAATGTTAAGTTTTAACAAAGATGGGTTCTTGAGTACACTGGTGTCCATTATATTGTTTTCTAATATTATATATATATATAGCATTACTTCATTTTTTAAAGAAAATTATGTGAAATTACCAAAAACACATTAAACTTAATGTTAGATACTTTTTGAAAGGGCATTTTTAATTTTGACACATCACTGTAAATTTTATATTTTGTAATTTTATATTTAATGAAAAACTTTCCCGGGCACTGGGGTGGCTCAGTCGGTTAAGCATCTGACTCCAGCTCAGGTCATGATCTCACGGTTTGTGGATTCGAGCCCCGTGTCGGGCTCTGTGCTGACAGCCAGCTCAGAGCCTGGAGCTTGTTTCCAATTCTGTGTCTCCCTATCTCTCTGACTCTCTCCTGCTCACGGTGTCTCTCTCTCTCTCAGAAATAAATAAAACATTAAAAAAATTAATGAAAAACTCCCCTCCTTCTCTCAGAAAGTGAAGGTTGACATAAGGGCTGATAACCTGTGACTGACTACTATCCCCAAAGCAAAGGGAGATACTGAATCCTCTTTATTCTCTACAGGAAGTTTCAAGCTGAAAACCCTCAAGGGCTTTTTAACTTTGGAAGGCTGTTCTGAGTGCTGAGATGACATCACCTCCCATAGTCATCCAAATAAGAAGGGAAGAGCAACAAAGAGAAGGGGGTTCAGAGGGCAAATCCTTAGGGATAGTCCATTCCACAGCCCAGAAAAGCCCCCAGTATAGGGACCATCTTCCCACTTGCACCTGCCCTGTTGGGAGTCAGCTTCACAATTTTTCATGTCATGGTCACTAAAAATTTGTAGATATTATTCTATAGCCAGTTACTGAGACAAAGGGAGGACAGAACTGAGCCTATGAAAAGACAACTGGTACAGTATCTCCAGAATTTGTTAAGCGATCTGGAGGGGAAAGATGAAATTAGATATTAAATGAAAGTATGAAGGTAAAATAAGCATCAGTTTTTCAAGCAAAAATAAATTAATTGAAAACCCTTTATTCATTGAGTATGTAATTGGGGTATATAGCACTCCTGCCTTATCCATGGTTTTCCTTTCCACAATTTCAGTTACCTGAAGTCCACCACAGTCCAGAGTAAATTATCTTTCTGATGTATCATCCAAAAGTCAATAGTAGCCTAACACTACATCTTATTACATTAAGTATTTTATCATCTCACATCATCACAAGACAAAGAAGGGTGAGTACAATACAAGAAGATATTTTGAGAGAGACCACAATCACATAATTTTAATTAAAGTATTTGGTTATAATTCTTCTATTTTACTATTATTGTTGTTATTCTCTTACTGTGCCTAATTTATAAATTAAACATTATTATAGGTATGTATGTATGTATAGGAAAAAAAACATAGTAATATAGTGTTCTGTACTCTCTGTGGCTTCAGGCATCTACTCATAGTCTTAGAACATATCTCCAACGGACAAGGGGAGACTACTGACCAGATACCGTGAGTGAGTGCTGGCAGTAGTGTAAACTGACCCAATCAGTTAAAATGTCAATCTGATAACATCTAACAAGGACCATACAAATCAAATCCTTTTGATTAAATCAATGACATTACTTGCAACATTATTGATACAAGGCAGGTGCCAGGCAGATGGGACTATTTTAACTATCCAATCAATAGTGATCCATGGTAGTTTCCTAGAACCAGTTTTTTTAGGTCCACAAAGAAGAAACAGCTGCTATTGGAAGGGCCTGATTTATGGTCAACAGTGAGAATAAGTTCAGGGCATCTTTGTGATTCTACATTTCAAGACCTTAGGATACTGTCAGCCTTTTCCTGAACTAGGCTGTTGGTAGCACAGCAATGCATCTGCTGATTCTTTGGAATCCAAATGGGATAATGAGTTGGAAAGACAGCTGCACTTTGATTATTTTGCAAAAGTTGGAAATTAGACCTTCAGTTTGTAATAGACTAAGAGGGCAAGTGGGAGTTGGAGCTCTGGGCTCTGCATATTAACAAAGTCCTTAGATAATTATGATGTATCCCAAAAATAAAATAATCTTCCTGACCTAATGATTTTATACTTGCTTTTCTGGGCAAAAACATAAGATCATTTGTTAGGCTCATATGACAATCCACTGAGCATAGCCAACTCCTTTCCATCATTCACATTTTAGCTAAAATATCCCCTTCCTTAGAATGTATTTCCTCAACAACCCAGCCTAAAGTTTCCTCTTCTGTCACTCTGTATCAAATTGCCCTATTTAATTAAATATACATAATTTATCATCATCCAAAGTTAAATATTTCATGTACTTCTGGTTTTAGCTCCTGTCTTATCTGATCTGTGGAATTAAATAATGTTAATATTATATTTGTTGAATGAATATGTTAGTGAGTGAGTGAATGTGTCAAGTAAGTTTTATACATTGATTAAGAATTGCAAATCCTGAAGGGTCTAAGAAGTGAAGTGATTTGCCCAAGACCATTGATTTATTCTTTAGCCATATGAATAATAAAATTGAACTTTTTATCTTTGGCCCCAAAGTTTATGATCTTTCCAGTACCCTGCACTAACTCTAAGGATTGGCATCTATATATGTTCTTCACCTATCTCCATCCATTGACTAGCCCACCATGCACAATGGAGGCTGCTGTTACATCTGTGTGCTGTGTTCATACCACACCTTCTGTGTTTCTCCTTTTACAGATCTGGATTAGGTCTGAGACCTAATACTGGGCTGAGACCCAGGAGTTGGGTGGTCGGATCATCTGTCTACTACTACCAACATGGTGGTAGGCATACTGGGTGTACTGAAAAAGTACTATTGAATCCAGATGCAGTTCTGATGATGGCCAACACAATACACCACTGAACTACATGTGGGATGTTTTATGTGCAGTATCTTTCTTCATTCCTGCAATGCCCTCAACTGGTTAAAAATAAAAAATAAAAAACAAACAAACAGACTCAGAAAGTCTTCCTTAAGACTGGGTGGTAGATTCTAGGCTGAAAGTTTTTCTTTTCTTTTTCTTCATTATTTTTCCAACTTCCAAGTGTCTCCTTTAACATTTCTACTTGATAAGCTGCAATTCAACCTTCTAGACCCAACAAAAATGTTACCACTTCTGTAACACCCCGTGAAGAGAGTTTATAATAGGTTTATTTATAAAACCTGGAAACTACTGAGATGTCCTAGCACTGGGTAATGTTTAAACAAATTATAGTACATCCATGTAATGGAACAATACTCAGCAATAAAAAAAGGATGAGCTACGAATTCATGCAAAAACATAGATGGACCTGAAAAGCATTTTCCTAAGTGAAAGAAGCCATACCTAAGAGGATATATGTCGCATGGCTGCATTTATGTGGCATTATGGAAGAGGCAAAATCATGACATAGGTGATCAGTGGCTATCAAGTGTGGAGGGAAAGGGCAAGAGTTGACTACAAAATAGCATCACAGATGAAATTTTAGGGTGCTGGAACTGTTCTTTACGGGACTGGATGATGGTATTTTTTGCAATTTCTTAGGTGGAGTTTCTGATTTCTGATATGCTCTCTCCTCTTTCTTTTCAAGATATTTCTTTCAAGATATGAACAAACATAGAAGTCAAAAGGATAAGGTGTATTTTCCACATGGAAACTTAGAAAGCAATAAATGGCAGAAATAACTCAAGTCCAAAATTCTTTGAATCTTTGTTTAACAAGACTCGTATGTTTCAAAAACTTAAATTTTCTGCTTAAATACAGAACTTTGATTAATTACTTAAAGCAGCAGGGAAGTTATTTAATTAGTATAAGAAGATTCAAGTTCAAATTAGGGGATTAATTTTCAGGGTTTTGATATGAAAGATATGGTAATTAAGTTAGGACGTGAAGGCAAAGTCTCTCAAACCTGAATGGAAAGAATTTCTGATTCAATTATTTGATTAAACCACTCCTAGGAATGATATAAAATAGTAACTTCTGACAAAAAGGTTGAATTGTAGGGTAAACCCTGTGGATGATATCATACTAAATACATTATCATGATTTGCCTTAATGTGATATACACCTATGTACCAAAGAAATAAAAATAAGTAGATTACTATTATAAAATGTGCACAACTTTTAATAGAAAGCTAAGGTAATACTTTTCTGAAAAAGTGTTTGGCTATTACAACAGAAAACACAGAAAAATGTACCAGGCTGTATAACCTCTGCTTTTCTGAGGAAATAGTATGGAAATAAGTTTGCTTGCATAGAAGTTTCCCGGATACTTGGATTGAAGAAGAGGAAGATGAAATGAGGATGAAGAGTTTTTTCAGCAGGTTTTATCATTTCTTTCCTTCTTTTTTTTCTTTTATTTCTAGGAGAGAGAGAGAGACAGCGTGAGCAGGGGAGGGTCAGAGAGAGAGGGAGTCACGGACTGAAACAGGCTCCAGGCTCTGAGCTGGCAGTCAGCACAGAGCCCGACGCGGGGCTCGAACCCACGAACCGCGAGACCATGACCTAAGCGAAAGTCGGACGCTCAACCGACTAAGCCACCCAGGCGCCCCAGGTTTTATCAAAGAAACATGGATGAAGGCTGTAGTTCACAGCGTCTCCCAAATGCAGAAGTTGTCATCTCACCCACATTCTCCTTTCTCACCTCCGCGGCTTTAACCCTTTTCACCCTTCATCTCTTGGCCCCCAACCTCCTCACCCTTTCTCTAGTCACTTTGCACATTTTTTCAAATGTTTATTTTTGAGGGAGGGACAGAGTGTGGGTTGTGGAGGCACAGAGAGAGGAGGAGACAAAGACTCGATGGGGTGGGGGAGGGGGGAGGCGTGGCTCGAACCCAGGAACTGTGAGATCGTAACCCGAGCGGAAGTCGGAGGCTCAACTGCCTGAGCCACCCAGGCGCCCGCCACTTTTTACAAAAATTTGTTTTAACCAGACGAGCGGACCAGGGCTTGCTCGGGTGCTGAGTCTCGTGCTGGAGCAAATGCGCGGGCTGGTCGGCACGAGCTCCTCCGTCAGGAGGCTGATGGCTTTGTCCTGGGCTCGCTGCCCGGTCGGTGCAGAATGCTAACCCTGGGCTCCCACGCCCTTCGCGCTCTCACTCGCTCTGGCTGGGGGGCGCCCTAGGCGACGCAGGGGCGTCCGCAGGCTGAAATCCCACCGCCTTCCTAGAGTCCCACCCACAGCCGCGTGGAGCCGAGGGGGCGGAGCCACAGAGCGGCCAGCATCCCCGCGCCCAGGAGCCCCGACCTTTCGCAGCTTTTCCCAGCACGAAAGCGGAGGGAGGTCCCAAACCTGAGTGCTGCTGCAGCGATCTCCCCTGGGCGGCGGTAGCGGCGGACGCCGCAGGACCCCGAGTCCGTTCCAGCTGAAGGGGGTTTGGCGAAGTCAGGCTTGAAGTGGACGAGCCACTTCCAGGCGTGACTGGAGGTGGACGGAAGTCCCAGGCAGGTAGAGGGACTGCGACCCTGGCTGTGTGCCGATTGCGGGTGCCACTCCAGCCCTCCAGTGAACCCCTCTTTCCTTCTCTGCCTGTGCTGGCCCCACCCCCACCCCTAGCTCACCCCACCTCTTTTCCCTTTGCTGCCTCCTGTCCCCCAGGAGCCAGTCTCCAGGGCTCCAGGAAGTTGGTACCTACCTTGAGTGTGCATACTGGCTGTGTGTGGAGGTAGGGATGCCGTCCTTTCTGCTCTTCGGTTTTGGGAATTGACACCATGACCTGACCCAGACCACAGTCTGCGTGTTCTAGCCCGGAGGACATCCCAGAGGGCAAAGCAACAGTAGCGTTTGTGTGTGCACCTGGTGAGGGAAAAGTAACCTGGGGTTCTGGGGGGGGGGGGGCTGTGGAGCAGGTAGGTGCACGCACATGGCTTTAGGAAACTGAAATGCCTTCTAATGTTTTTAGAATCTTAATATAGCTCTATCTAATCAGTAAACAATGATGCAAACAAAACAAAACAATTACCACAAATAGTACTACTTCCAGTTTCTTTTTTAAAAATGTTTTTATTTATTTCTAGGAGAGAGAGAGACAGCGTGAGCAGAGGAGGGTCAGAGAGAGAGGGAGACACAGACTCTGAAACAGGCTCCAGGCTCTGAGCTGGCAGTCAGCACAGAGCCCCACGCGGGGCTCGAACCCACGAACCGCGAGATCATGACCCAAGCGAAAGTCGGACGCTTAACCGACTAAGCCACCCAGGCGCCCCAACTACTTCCAGTTTCTAATAGAGCTTTGTTTTTTGGTAATATCTACATGGTAACCTCACAGAAAACCTACCACCTGACTCTGATGTAACATCCTGAAGATAAAGCAATTGTGTACCATCAAACATGAAAGCTTTTAGGTGGTATCTAAGAAAAATTAGTTCTGAAAAGTGGTGTTTTTTGACAATGGCTGCAACAATTTCACTCATCCCACTTGCTCTACCTATCATATGACTTTGACATCCCATTGTCTTAATCTGGGCAGACGGTGGCTACACTACCAGTGACATTATACTACTCCTGAGGTTAGATAGAAGATGATACACATTCTGTCTGGTTCTCTTCTGACACATGCTTTGGAGCTCAGCTACCACACCATAAGGAAGAGGAACAGAGGCCTTCAGAACCTGGTCCCAGCTGACGGTGAGCACCACCTCAGGTGCCGTTGAGAGCACCTGAGCTATCTCAGATGGGGATGATGAACCCCCAGTGAATCTGTCCCGGCTAATGCTGTGATACACAGAAGAGCTGACCCTGACAGGCTCTCCCTAAGGGGCAGATTCCTGAACAGATAAATGAGTGTTGTTGTTTAAAGCCACTAAGTTTAAAGCTAGTATGCAGCATTAATAGAAAAGTGATATATTTAATGGCTTTATACATCTTTACAACAATCTTTATTCAACAGTCCTTCCCCCAAACTGCTGCAGATATAAGGAGAGGAAGAACCTTGGTCTTTGATAATGGGTGGAAGGGAGAAAGTGTCCCGGCTGTCTTCAAAAGAGCCTAGGTAGGGAATGGGGGAGGGGAGGTTGGTAGCACAGCAGTGCCTGCGTGGGTTAGTCCATTAAGCATCCACTCTTGGTTTCGGCTCAGGTCATGATCTCATAGTTCATGGGCATCTGGCTCTGCATTGACAGTGCCCAGCCTGCTTGAGATTCTCTTTCTCCCTCTCTCTCTGTCCCTTCCCTGCTTCTGCTCCCTGTCTCTCTCTCAAAAATAAGTTAAATTAAATTATAAAATAAATAAAATAGACATTAAAAAAAAAAGACCCAGGGAAGTTCATAAGCATGTTTGAAGTTCTTGATTATTGGCTTAGTATTGAAACCTAGGTTTGAACTCTAATACAAATGTGTTATCTCTGGACTAGCTGTGGCCTCTAGATAGGAAAGAGAAGCAAGAGCCTTTCCGTATCTCTTCAGCAGGATTAGTGAAGTCCCTCTGTGGAAGCCCAGGGGATACATTTCCCTTTCTTTGCTAGCCTTCAGAGGTTTCCAGGATCATTGGCTTAGGTTCTCTTTCCATTTTTGCTAACCTCCTTTCTCAGTCTGAATAAGTGACTGGGAATTCCTGGAGGAAAGGAAAAATTTTAAATATTAACAGATATTTAAATATTGGGGTGCCTGGGTGGCTCAGTTGGTTAAGCATCTGACTCTTGATATTGGCTCAGGTCATGATCTCAGTTTCGTGGGTTTGAGCCCCATGTCAAGCTCTGTAGACCCTGCTTGGGATCTCTCTTTCTCAAAATAAGTAAATAAACATTATAAAAATTAAATATTAACATAGGACTAAGAATGATAAGAGAAGAAATCAGTGGATGGAAGGCTAAGGGACAAAGCTGATTTTGAATGAGTTCACTTAATTATCTAATCCTGGATTATTATTAATCTCGTGTAAACTCAACTGTCTAATCTGAAACATTTTTCTGCAGACACTTGGTGAAAACTTGGTGAAAATACAACTGAATTTTTGTCTCTCCATAACAATTAGACCTCCCACCTTCCCAAGCACACTGGCCTCAATCTTTTCTTTTTTTTAAAAATTTTTTAACGTTTATTTTATTTTTTAGACAGAGAGAGACAAAGTATGAGGGGGGGAGGGTCAGAGAGAGAGGGAGACACAGAATCTGAAATAGGCTCCAGGCTCTGAGCTGTCAGCACAGAGCCCGACGTGGGGCTCGAACCCACGGACTGTGAGATCATGACCTGAGCTGAAGTCGGCCGCTGAACCAACTGAGCCACCCAGGTGCCCTGGCCTCAATCATTTCTTAAAGAGGGGATGTCTGAGATTAATTTGATGTCAATGTACTTAGACCTAGAGATTATTTTAATGGCTTGTGTTATTCATTTGAGAAAAGGATTAATAAAATATATATTACATTAGCTTCAGTTTTTGGAAATAATTACATTTAATTTTATACATCTCTACAACCCACTGATCTGTGTCAATGAGCAAATTGAAAATATCACAAATTCTCCAAATCAACTCCTTTTGGTCAATCATATCGTTAAAGTGAACTAGTCAAATTAGAGGCATTTTTAGTCTATTAGCCTACTAAATTCCCTCAATAGAGTTCATTGCTGGAGTTAAAATGAATAAGCATTGAATGGGAAAACCATTGATGCTATGAGCCAAAAAAGAAAAAAAAAAAGTGGCTATAGTCCTATAATTCTTATAGTAAATCTCTACATTATACATGAGAAAAATGTATCTTAATATCATTGCCTTTTTAACCTCAGAATTGCCACCACCCTAGTTGAAGCTGTCCTCAGTTTTCACCTGGACAACCACAATAGCTACACTGGTCCACTTCCTATCTCCACGATGACTATGCTCCAGTCTCTTTGATACTACAATTGTCTTCAACGTGGGCCACATTAATTCAGCAGCACCATGGACAGCAGGGCAATGGATATATATAGGATAAATATAATAGAATTGTTAGGTATACTTAGTTTTGTATAACAAAAGTAGAAATGTACTTTTTTTTAAACCTTTAATTACTCATCTAATTTGATGATTTGTGTATATATATAATTTAAAACAAGAATGAAAGACCCCAAGTCCCAATGTCGCATTTGGACTGGAGATGATTGGGAGAGGAAATATATCTACCAAATTATATATAGGAATTGCTCAGTCATAATTTTGATTTACTTCCCAAAACTTACAAAATTACATTTCTCTAATTAGATGGCCCCCACTAAACCAAGTTTAAGTGTTTTTTTTTTTTTTAATGTTCCGTTATTTATTTTTGAGAGAAACGGAGAGAGAGTGTGCCTAAGCCAGGCAGGGGCAGAGAGAGAGAGGGAGACAGAGAATCTGAAGCAGACTCCACACTGTCAGCACAGAGACCAACACAGGGTTGAATTCACAAACTGTGCGATCATGAGTCGAAATCTAGAATTCTGATGCTTAACCAACTACCCAGGCATCCCTAAACCAAGTTTAAGTTTTTATCATTTATGGTTGCTCTTTACAATTTTCTTTTTTTTCTTAAAATTTTTAAATGTTTGTTTATTTGTGAAAGAGAGACAGAGATCAAGTTGGGTAGAGTCAGGGGGGCGGGGACAAAAAATAAGGAGCAGACACAGAATCTCAGCTGTTAACACAGAGCCCCATCTGGGGCTCGAACTCACAAATCCTGAGATCATGACCTGAACCAAACTCAGACACTTAACTGACTAAGTCACCCAGGCGCTGCTGCTCTATACAATTTTCAAAATAATGTAAAAAATATTTTTCTTTAACTTGAAATGTCTTCTTATGAATATATGTTTGCCATGATATTTACCAATTGATTACAAAGAGTGTTTTTTTTCTTTTGAAGCCATCCATGTGATACCATTGTTATTGATGAGAAACTTCAAATACAGTTTATAGATCATTACATTTGTAATCTTCTTTCCCCATCATCATTTTTCTTTTTCCAGCATTAAGCTCTTCTCGAGTCAAGTGAAGAGCTACAGTGACAGTGATGAGTAAGAATATTTTGTGCTTTGTCGATTCAAATAAACCCCAAGCTAGTAAATGACAAGCTATGTTGTTAGCAAGGATTAACATCTGGTGATGTCTAAAAAAGGGACTGTGTCCATACAACCACAAGTAGCGCTGATACTCTTTTTTTTTTTTAATGTTTTATTTATTTCTAGGAGAGAGACAGAGAGACAGCATGAGCAGGGGAGGGTCAGAGAGAGAGGGAGTCACAGACTCTGAAACAGGCTCCAGGCTCTGAGCTGGCAGTCAGCACAGAGCCCGACACAGGGTTTGAACCCACAAACCACGAGATCATGACCCAAGCGAAAGTCGGAGGCTTAACCGACTAAGCCACCCAGGTGCCCTGCACTGATACTCTTTTAAAGAATATTCTTTAAAAAAAAAAAATCTGTCATTCCTTCGACATGGTTTGAGCACATCCAATATCTTGTTTCTCCATAGTTGTCTTTTACTGTTTCCATTTGAAACTGATTTGAATTGCAAGATATTTTCTCTTCCTGATACCAATTAGGAACCAACTAACTTTGTTAATTATCCTAAAAATATTGTAATTATAAGACATATATGATTCAGTGCAAGATGAATCCAAATTAAGAGTAGGACAGCCTATCAGAGGAAGAGCAACAAAGGGAAAATGGCGGTGCCTAATGTCTACACAGCTACATGAGTAGTAAGCATGTTACTTTTTTCAACACAGCAGGAAATTGAAATGGCAAATACATTTTTCCCTCAAATAGTCTGTACAATTAGATTTGTTTGTACAAAGTAACTAAAATGGCCCAGGGTACTTACAGGAGTGTGTAGACAATAATGGTTGTAGAAGCACTTGCAACATTGAACAATAAACACCTGGTTGTGAGAAAAACTACCAAGGTCAAATCCCTGCCTCCTTCACTAACTGATTAGGGTGAAAAAATGTTTGGAGATATTTTTCCATAAAGCAGCACAAGAGATGTTTTAAATGTAGATTATTTCATGCCATACCTTTGCTCAAAACCTTTCAGATGGGTTCCCATTCCACATAATGAAATCCAAAAATCCTTACGATGGCCTACGGTATCTTCAGTGAGCTGACCCCTGACTGTATCTTCAGGACATGATGCCCCCTCCACTCACAATGTGCTCTAGCTGCCTTTGTCTATCAGGTTGTGTTGTTATTGTTTTTGTTGCTGCTGCTGCCACTGTTGATGTTGTTGTTTTTAACATTCTAACCATTTTCCCTTCTCATGACATTTGCACATGCTATTCACCTGCTTGGATGCTTTTCCTCACCTTCTTCACACATCTCTCATCCTTAAACAGATCATCGATTTTAGTAAATGCTCCATTTTTGGTGAAACCATTTCTAATATCTTTGCTAATATAGATCCCTCACCACTTTTTCACCCTTATTTCATCTCTTTATTATTTATTTATAAAATGTTTTAAGCTTTGCAATTAGTTCCTTTGATTCTGTGGTTTGTCTGTCTTCCATACTGGATGGACAGCTCTTGAAAACAGTGGCTGTGACTGCTTGCCAATCTGTTCTGTCTGATTCCAGTGCTTCTCTCAGTGTCTGGTATGGTCCCTAAACAATGGCTGACTGACTGAGTGATACTTGAACAGCAGCACAATCTACAAGAAAATATTACCACCTAATATTTACCAAATGTTTGCCATGTGCCAGAAACCTGCTATATGTTCTGCATGCATTAAATGATTCATTTTGACAAAGACCACTGAGGCAAGTACAAGTATGCAAGGAATAATGATACTGTTAAGCAGTACTGTTTAACTAATGATACTCCAGTACTATCAAGTTAGTAATTGCCCTGGCCACACAGCCACCTAATAGAAGAGGCTGCACTGGAACTCAGGTAGTCTTTCTCACAATACCAATACATGGTTCACTATTATCAGATAACAACTACTGCAAAATTATTATTTCCAACCCTCTTATAAGCACTTTGGGTCACTTTTTGTTATTTTTAGAAACAAATTTGATTGTACAAGGTACTTGAAGGGAAAAAATGTGTTTTCCATTTCAAGTTGCTATTATGTTGAAAGGACAGTAATCAAGTAAATAACATGGTCACTGATTATGTAATTCTGGTGTGTGAGCATTAGGTAACATCCTCATTTTGCTGCCCTTCTCCTTAAAGGTTTTCTATACTTCATGAACAATTTGGCTTTACTTGCACTCAAAACATGTCCTATAATCAGAACAGTGTTTTTATAGTAATTAACAAAATACTTGGTTCCCAGTGGGTACCAGGCAGAGAAAGTGGCTTGCATTTCAGATCAGTTTCAAATAGAACCAATGATAAAAAACTGAGGAGAATAAAGGTATTGGAAATACTCAAACCATGTCAAAGGAAAGATGAATTTTACAAAATATATTCTTTAAAATACTATCAGCACTACTTGTGACTGTGTATACACAGGTCCTGTTTTTAGGCATCACTGGTTGTTAATCCTTGCTAACAACATAGCTTGTCATTTACTAGCTTGGGATTTATTTGAATTGACAAAGCATAAAATATTCTTGCTCATCACCATCAATGGAGCTCTTCGCCTGACTCTTCTAGAGCTTAATTCAGGAAAAAGAATTTTCCTGATGATGGAGGAGAAAACATTACAAATGTAATGATGTGAAAACTGTATTTGTAATATTTCATCAAAAATTTTTAATATTTATTTATTTTGGGGGGAAAGGGCAGAGAGAGGGGAAGATACAGAATCTGAAACAGACTCCAGGCTCTGAGCTGTCAGCACAGAGCCTGACACCAGGATCAAACTTACGACCTGAGCAATAGTTGGACACTTAACCAACTGAGCCACCCAGGTGCCCCTATAATTTTGCACCAATAATGATGGTATCAAATGAATGGCTTCAAAATAAAAAAGAACATTTTTTTCCATTTGGGAAATAGTATTGAAAATGCATATTGATATGAAGACACTCCAAGTTAAATAAAGGAAATAATGATTTTCTAAATTTTATTTTGAAAACTTTAAAGGGCAACCATAAATATCTAAAATTTTAGTTTGGTTTAGAGGAGGCAATCTGATTAGAGAATTAATTGTGCAAGTTTGGGAAGATAAAACTGTATGTAAGATTTTGTGAATATATTCCTTCTCCTGATCATTTCCACACCCAGGGCTGATTGGAGATAAGATCTTCATTGCAACTCACAAATGATGTTAACAAATACCATGCCTACATTTGTTTTTTCCATCTATTTATTATCTTAATATCAATAAACACCTATTTTGCTACAGGAATGGCTTCTCTAATTCTCAAATACCATAGCCTTGATGATAAATCACACATATTAAAAATGAATTTCAACCACACACCAGTATATAAGACATGAGAATTTATAAAGCGAAGTTTTAAATCATCATATTCAGAAGTTAAAAGGTGTGCCAACTTCACTCAAAAAAAAAAAAAAAAAAACCACAGAGGCAATTCTCTATATCACTTCTACAACTTTTGGATTCCTTAGCTGTATAAAATATATAAAAAGGGAAAGAGAGCATTTTGTAAGAATTATTTGAAAAGAATTTTTCCTTAGGAAGAGCTATTCTTAAGTTTGAAAAGCTATGACATGTGTTAAAATTTTAGCAAAATGTGCTCAATTTTTGATACACTCATTTTTCTTTTGCCATTGATTGCTTTAACCTATACTATGGAAAGTCTTCTTCCTCCCTCCCTTCCTTTCTTCCTTTGTTCCTTCTTTCCTTCCTTCCTTCTTTTCTTTTTGCTTTGTGCATAACCTGTCTAGATAACAAATAGTCAATGTCTTACCAAAATAACTTTCTATGTATTTTGTTGATGTTACTATATCTCTGATTATGCATGAAAACTGTTTTCTCACTGAAAAAAATAAAGCTAAGATTCTTTACAGTCATATTACCTTCCATGTTTATTTTTCAATATTTTGTTGTCATTTTGAAAGAGCCAGCTATTGTTTCTTTGGCATCCATAGTCTGATTGCTATCTCAGGTGTTAAAATCTACTGACAAATTTTATTTTGCCTTCCCCAAATGCAATCCTAGTTATAAAATGTAATAAAATTTAAAAAAAAAAAGAGCTAGTCTTAGGCTCTAATTTGCCCAACACCTTGAAGGAAGGCTCAGGAGTCCTAAATGTTTCATCTCATTCCTAGTGTAAGACATCACACTGGGTCTACTCAGTAGTTATCACCTCTCTGTGGCTAGTGTGATTCTTACCACAGAAAGAAAGAGAGCCCAAGAAGTGCTACTTTGCGGAGCTGCTACTTTGTAATGAGCCTAGGTACCTCCCAAGATTTGGTCAGAACAAGCGATATGTAGGTATTTCTTATAGATATATGGAGACTTGCATCATCATGTTTGAAAATTCCAAAACTCTATGCAAATGTAGGATTCAATGGGAGTTAAGATGGCATTACAAAATTGTGTCATGAACACAGTTTCATTTGAAATGTTCCAGATTACAGCCTAAGGTGGGGAGAGAGGTTCAAAACTAGTCACTCTCCACTCCCACACTCCATTTCTCTCCGTATCTATATAACATATCCCTTTACTATTTCATGCACAAAATTTCAACAGAAATGCTCTGCCACCAATTCCACAATTTCACAGTTCTTTTAAGTGTGCATTATTTCATCTAATTAAGGCATGTTAATAAAAAGGGAGATGACAATAATTTTGGTCATTAAATGCACTAGAAAAAATATTTGCCCTAAATATTAAAAGAAAAGAGAGTTCACCTTCAACAAGTTAGTAGCTGTTTGCTAGAGTGCTTTGCTTCAATTATTCTTGTTTTTAGGTGACATCTACTGTTTGACTGCTGGAATTATAATATATGAGGCTAAAATATGAGGCATTTTGCTAGCTACTGGATTTGTGATCACTCCTAACACAGAAATCAAAACAGGAAAATTTCTTTAAAGAATCAAATTGATTCAGTATTCAAGGTGGGTGTGGGATAAACAATGATGTTACATGCACAATATTCTCTCACTGGAATTATTAAATTGTAATATACTAGATTTTTATTTCACAAATAATTTTTTTTGGCAAATGACTTATTTGCAAGTCCAAAATTCCTACAGCGCCTCAGCAAACTCAATTACATTTTATTCTGACTTTTTTCTTTTCTTTTTGCTTTCTAATAAAATTCCTAATAAGATAGAAAAATGCATATTATTTCTTCGGAATTTTCACATATCTGGGTCTCATTTATGTTATTTCTCAAAGAAATAAAAAAAAAACTTTTTGAGCCAACAAGCTAGTTTTCTTTCATCTAATTCCTCCTCCTGTAGCTTCCATGTTAAAAAAAATAATATTGTGAGATATATTTCTTTTTTATGGCTTAGGTTATCTCTTTCTGAAGGTTGTTGATACTTATTACTATTCCCAGAATATTATAGTTTTTTGGAAATAGCTGCATTTTTTGGTAATTGGTCAATATTTTAAATTAGTTCTGGGGGGAAGATTTGCAATGTGTATGTTGCCTAATATTACTGGAATCATCATTTGTTTAGTATTCTCCACATTGTGAGTTATGATATGTAAAATGTATTCCTGGTGTTTCAGTGTTCAGCTTTTCTTCGCCTTTTCAGTTTCTCTGATACTCCTACTCTCTGTGGAAGAGAACTAACGTCTCCCATAAAAGACACACATTGTTAGAGCTGCAGCATCTCCTGGGACTTTGCCTACAGGGCTGGGCCCTCCTTGCTGAAAGGACCACAATGCTTACTTCTCTCTTTCTTGCAAGCAAGAAAGACCACTGTCTTTCCCCAGAACTGAACTTCGATATGTGATTTTAAAGATCCAATAATTATTAAATATGGCAAGGCAGACTTTATTCAGGACAATTGTGATGGGTATAGGGACCCCCCACTGCTGCAGTGGGAAGAGAGATTGGGCTCAACTCTGAAGATAGCACAACAAAGTGGGAATTTACAGCCCAAGAGTAGGCTTGGGTGGGGAGGGTCAGTAGATAGAAAATTACCTGAGAGGAAACACAAGGGTAAAGAGGGTTCTGGCTAAAGCAGTGCAACAGGATTCCTGCTGAAGATAAATCAGGATGATAAGACATCAGCTGGGAGATGGTGGAGAGTGGGGAAACTGATCAGATATTGAGAGTGACTAGATATTGAGGGAAAATGGTTCTAGTTTAACTGACTTAGCAAGGTTCTTACTAAAACTCAGTTTTATAAGGAAGTGCACAAGTGGATCTAGGTGAGGATTCAGGATTCTGACTAGAGTTTGGTCAAGCAAAGACTTTTCTCACATGCAGAGATACTGGTTACCACACCTTTCTCAGGACATTTCTCTTATAAAAAGGTAGGTGTGAAGTATTGAGTCACACTCTTTCCTAAAAATTTTTAAAATTTAATTTAAATTTTTTTCTAGACTTCTCCTCAAAGAGAAAAAATACTTAAAAAAAAAAAAATATATATATATATATAGAGAGAGAGAGAGAAAGCATGACCAGGGGAGAGGGCCAGAGGGAGAGAGAGACAGAATCTTAAGCAGGCTTGACACTCAGCACAGAACCTGACATGGGACTCAATCCCACAACCCTCGGATCATGATCTAAGCCAAAATCAAGAGTCAGAAACTTGACTGACTGAGCCACCTAGGTGCTCTGAAAGGACTTTTGTAGATGTAAAATGCCATTTTAAAAATAGCTATATTAAAGAGCAATCCAGCTAGAAATGGCTATATAGTCTAAGAGAGCCATTTTCTTCACTTTGCATATATTTTTTCTTTAATGAAATTATTGGAATTGCATGAATGTTTGAGAAATTTTTATTTATTCACCTCAATAAATAGTGGGAAATGGAATTATGCACTAATTTCACTGAAGATAATCTTGGTTAATGGGTTAACTACAACTCTAATGGTGGAAACAATGAACAGAATTTAAAAAAACAAAAGTGTTCTCCACACCCTGTTATCAAGGATGGGTTGTTTCGAAGTTAAAAACTTCAGCTGTAGATTCTGATTGAGCCAGTGCAGAATTTCTGATTCCCAACTTCTTTATTGTGCATACTTAGGAGACTTACTTACTCTCCATGCCTCCATTTATTCCAGAGGCATCTTGGAACACATCAAGGAAGCAGCCTCATACCCCAGCACATTTCTCCAAAATAGTTTCTGTTCAAAGATTTTTAAGGTTACTTCTTGATAGAAGAGTTATTAGGATTCTGACTTTTAAAAAAAGGAACCTTAGAAAAGACAAGTTGCTGCAATGTTAAGACCAACTGGAGCACTGGGATTCAAATTTAGGTTTAAAAACCTAAATAATTAGAGGATTTAGAACAAACAGGAAAAGGATTTCTCCCTATAAAGAAGTTACAGTCCAGCAAAGGGAGAATGATGTTATAGATGACAGGGTGTCCCATACATGAAATACAGAAAATTTGGAAAACTCCCAAAAAGGAAAAAAGATAAATTGCCATTGAGAAACAGTCAACAGGAGAGCACAAAGGAAGATGTTTTGTTTAAAAAAAAAAATATGGACCATGGAGACTGTGTTGCATTACAATTATGGAAAAGGACACTGAGTTCATGGGATGTCCCAGATCAAGTGTAGTCTGGCAGCACAGGTGTGAAAGAATTCACCCAAGGCAGAACAAAGGAGATAGAAGTTTATTGAATACACGGCAAAGGAGTGGCAGGCAGGAAGGCAAAGGAGAGACTGTTTGCAAGGAGGCAGTGGTGGGGCACTGTAGTTAAGGGGGAAGGAGGTGGTATGGGAACATATGCAAGTTTCCTTTTTTTGATATTTGTGTCCAGGTGTAAGTAACCCATTGGTCAGCTAGGGCTTATGGATATTTTGAGGTGGGTCACATAACAGGCCTCTTTGTATTCAGCCAGGTGGTAGGAGGTCACTGTGGGCCCTTCTACCTTACTCAGGTTTCCATTCTTCAAGTTAGTTGCTTAAAAGCAGCCTCTATAAGTTCCTTCTGAATTCATTAGTAGTAAGCTTTATTTGGATTAATTAGTATGGTGGATCTAGAAGAATATATACGTTCTCAAGAGATACTTTACTGGGTTTAACTAGGAAGTAATTAAAAATAATAGGCTAAGAGTCTTAATGAGAATGCCCTTGGTACTTAATAGTATTCATAAATAAATGGTGGTCCAAATATTTGTTTTGTAACCTCTGCAATTAGGATTAAAGGCACAAATTTGTTAAGATTCTTATTCACACTTGAGCATATGTGAGAATATCACATAATTGTATAGTATGAAATTGGACTTTAGTATGAGATACCGTTTAGTATGAAATTTCATTAAAATACCCTAGATGTTAAGGAAATGGCCCATTCATGTTTTCATTCTATGCAAACATTATACTATTTGGTTAGGTTGCAAAAAATTGCATTCTTTTGAAAGACATGTACTCTGAAAATATAAAACACTGATGATAGAAGTTGAAGACAACACAAACAAATGGAAAGATATTCCATGCTCATGGACTGAAAGAATCCAATCCATATTGTTAAAATCTCCATACTATCCAAACAAATAGGAATTCAATGTGATTCCCATCAAAATCTCAACAGTCTGTTTCACAGAACTAGAACAAATAATACTAAAATTTGTATGGAAACAAATAGACCCCAAATAGCCAAAGCAATCTTGAGAAAGAAGAGAAAAGCCAGAAGTATTACAATCCCAGATTTCAAGAAATACCACAAAACTGTAGTAATCAAAACAGTGTGGTAATGGCACAAAAACAAACACATAGATCAATGGAACAGAATAGAAAGTTCATAAATAAACCCATGCTTATATGGTCAATTAATCTACAACAAAGGAGGCAAGAATATACAATGGGGAAAAGAGTCTCCTTAACAAATGGTTCTGAGAAAACTGGACAGCTACATGCCAAAGAGGGAATCTGGACCACTTCTTTATACCGTATACAAAAATAAACTAAAAATGGATTAAAGACCTAAATGTGAGACTTAAAAAACAAAAAACAAAACAAAAAAACTCTTATAAGAAAACAAAGACAGTAATCTCTTTGACATGAGCCTTAGCAACACTTTTCTAGATGTGTCTTCTCAAGCAAGGGCAACGAAAGCAAAAATAAATTAGTGGGTCTATATCAAACCAAAGTTTTTGCACAATGAAAGAAATCACTGACAAAACAAAATAGAAATGCATAGAATGGGAGAAGATATTTGTAAATGAAATATCTGATAAAGAGTTAATATTCAAAATATATAAAGAACTTATATGGCTCAACAGCAAAATAACTAACAATCCAATTTAAAAATGGGCAGAAAAACTGGATGAGATTTTTCTAATGAATATTTACAGATCTCCAACAGATAAATGAATAGATGTTCAACATCACTAATCATCAGGGAGATACAAATCAAAATCATAATGAGATTTCACCTCATACTTGTCATAATGGTTAACATCAAAAAGACAAGAAATAAGTGTTGGTAAGAATATGGAGGAAAAGAAACCCTCAGACACTGTTGGTGGGAATGCAAATTGGTGCAGCTACTGTGGAAACAGTATGGAGGTTCCTAAAAAAATTAAAAATAGAAATACCATATGATCTACTAATTCCCCTCTGAATATTTATCTGAAGAAAATAAAAACATTTATTTGAAAAGATATATGCATCCCTATGTTTATTGTGGCATTGTTTATAATAGCCAAGATATGGAAGTCATCCAAGTGCCCATCTATGGGTGAATGGATAAAGAAGATGTGGTATATATTTGCAATGGTATATGACTCAGCAATAAAAGAGAGTGAGACCATGCCATTTGCAACAATACGGATGGACCTAGAGGAGATTATGCTAAGTAAAATAAGTCAGACAGAGACAAATACCATGTACTATTACTTACATGTGGAGTAAAAAACAAAACAAACAAACAGACTCTCAAATACAGAGAACAAACTGGAAATTACCAGAGGGGGAAATGGGGTGAGGCTGGGGGTTGCTAAAATAGAAGGGGATTAGAAGTACAGACTTCCAATAACAGAATAAATAAGTCATGGAGATAAAAAGTACAGCATAGGGAATATAGTCAATATTTTAATAATGTTGTTCAGTGACAGATGATGAATACATTTACCATGGTGAACTCTGAGTAATACAAAGAATTGCTGTCATTTTGTCATATACCTGAAACTAATATGACACCAAATGTTCATTATATTTTAATTTTAAAAAAGTATTATCTTTGTCTCTCTCTCAAGAAATCTGGATATATGATTATATATAAATAAAGGGTTGCTGTTAATGTCCCTTCAAACTTTTGTAGAACTCAACAATAAAGCTATTTAGTCTTAGCTATCTCTATATATCTCAGCTCTGCCCGTCTCTGGTCGGGGTCAAAGTAAAGGAGGTCCTTTGTTTGGTGCCTGGAAAGATTGGAGAAGCTGCTTGTTCACTCCACTCTGTTTCTGAGCAAAAGGAATTCTTTCAAGCTACATCATTCCCTCTTGGTGCTGAGCAGTGCTGTTGGGGGATAAAGTAATGCAGAGAAATAACGCTATTCTTTATTATGCTTTGTTTGGTTATTCTCAATTTCTTATTCTTCTGTGTTGCTGAAGTTTCTTAAGTGGACTCCTGAGCTCTCTAGACTGACTAAGGTCATTTTTGCACTTGAATTGAGATCAAAACACACTGTTGAAACTATAGTTTATGTCTGGAAATTTGAGAATTGAACACTGAAAATTTGTGTGAGAATGATGACTTTACTTCTTGTTTTAACTCTTGTCAGCCTGGAAAGGTGATAAGGGAATTGACATTACTTGTGCTTCAAACAACATTAGTTTTTTAATGAAAATGATTCTAAGCCAATATAAATTTCACATGTAAGCTCTGTTTTGCCTTGAAATTGTAGGTTGAATCACTAATAAATATCAAGCCTCAAAGAAAGGATTTACTAAAGACTGTCAGTTTACTATAATAATGGTGGACGGCAGTTCTCATTCAGAAAAATTTGAATTTTGGACATCAAAAATTACAGTAACATGTTACAAGTGGCAAACCATCAACCTGCTGTGAGGTAAAGTAGGTAAGGATACCCATCTTGTATTTCTGACAAACATTCATGGAATAACAATGTTTAAGACCACTAGAACAGATGAAGTTTACCATTGATGGTGCTGATTCAATACCACGGAACAGATTAAAATATTTTCCACAAGAAACATGCTCATGAATAATAAATAAACATAAACTTTAAATAATGTATATTTTTGTGAGCTTTCTAAATCTGCCCCAAATCATCTTTTTTATGCTTCATCCAGACTTTTACCATAATCAGTTAACATATCATAGTAGATTCTACCTCAGGTTTTAATAAATTAATTTTTTTTCAACTTTGAAAATAGTCTTGCCTATAGTTATTCCATGTTTCAGAATATGGAATGTTTCAAGAATATGTTTCCAGGCTATGTTTCAAGAATAAAGGCTAATTCTTCAATCACTTCACACTCAATACTGAGCCCTAGAAAAAATAAATTCTTTCAACTCATTGAGAGTCAAGAAAAATTCAAAATCATCCAGGTTATTTTTAATTGATTACCGATATTTCTCTATATATCCACAACTCTTTAGTGTATTCTTTCACAGAAAGCCAAATGTTTGTTTAACAATTTTGTTCCCTCTGGACACCTTTATGTTGCAATCAAACATGATTTAGTTAACTCACCACTGATAAAATGTGTTGTTTGCTTGCCTAACAAATGAGTCACTCAGACACTTTAGTTGCCATATCATTTTTAAAAACTTTTTGAAGAAATTCTGTTATAATGAGATATTCTGCTTTAAATGTTCTAATTTTTCTTTTTTTTTTTTTTAAATGTTTTATTTTATTTCTAGGAGAGAGAGAGAGAGAGACAGTGTGAGCAGGGGAGGGTCAGAGAGAGAGGGAGTCACAGACTGAAACGGGCTCCAGGCTCTGAGCTGGCAGTCAGCACAGAGCCCGACGCGGAGCTCGAACCCATGAACCGCGAGATCATGACCTAAGCGAAAGTCGGACGCTTAACCGACTAAGCCACCCAGGCGCCCCTAAATGTTCTAATTTTTCTGAACATTGCTTTACTATCAGTAGAGATACTGTGATGCATATTTAGTTTGGGAATGCCAATGTGTTCTTTTAGAATAGCTATAATATCATTGCATAGTAAGCACAATACTTGGACATCTAATTCAATACCAAAATAATCCTCACTCTAGTGTGCCTTTAAGCCACATTATTTTTTCTTCTTTTTCCTGTTATTTTGACATTGTGATTATGTACTAGTAATAAAAATATAAGTAAAATATCTCGATATGGTATGCCACTTTTGAGTGCAATATAAGAGGCACCAAAATACTGTCAAGTTATAACTGCCTCACTCCAAACTGTAGTGTGCCAAGCAGCAGTGTGAAGTGATGACAGCATTGAGGATGAAAGACATGACATAGGGAATACAATTGATGATATAGTAATAGTGTTGTGTGGTGATGGATCATGACTAGTGAGTATAACATAACATACAGAGTTATTGAATCACTATGCTGTACACCTAAAACTAATGTGGCATCATGTGTCAACTATACTTCATAAAAAAATAAATGATGGGAGCACCACATACAGTCTCTGTTAAAACTACTCAACTCTGCCATTATAGCAGGAAAACAGACATGGACATTACATAATGACCATGGCTGTATTGCAATAACATTTTATTTATAAATATTTACAGTTGAATTTAGTATAATTTTAATGAATCAGGAAATATTATTCTTCATCAGTTTTTCTCAACCATTTAAAAATGGTTCCCAGGTCATACAAAAACAGATAGTGGGCCAGATTTTGCCCTCGATCTAGTTTGCAGATCCCTGGTTTAGAGTATGGGTTTTAAAACTGCCACTCTTGCACCCATCACTTTCTTGAGCAAGGGAGTTCTAGAATACATGTATAAGCTTTAGTTTCCCTTATCTATAAAATTGGAATAATAGTAATAACTATGTCATAGGGCCATTGTGAAAACCAAATAAGTTTATGTTTGTAAGATGCTGAGCTTGGTGCCAGCTATATAATAACATTCATTGATAATAATCATTATTTTTTGTTTCCATTTCTGTTTGACTATAGACCTAGGGATTAATTTAGTTGGTTAACTATTCCTTAGCCTAGGGACAAAGATGTTTCTATTCTGGAGGATCTTCTAGAAAAATTAAATGCCAAATATTTAAACTTCAATTATTATTTCATCCCCATTAATTTACAGACAGTGAAGAAGAACTTGCTTAAAGTTAGGTAGAGAACCTGAGAACACATTTGTGGACAATATATAGACTCACCTAGTTGTTTATATCAAGAAGCTGCAGGGTGGGAAATTTAGAATAGTCCACCCTTTCCATCCAGAGGTTACATCAGGGAACACACCTTTTGCTCAAAGGTTCATGCAGTTTGAGTAGATTTAGCTAAGACTGTCTCAATACTTTTAGCAACATACAAATTCTTCACTTTGCAAAATTATTATTCTAATAGCTTCAAGTTGTATATCTTCACTATGTAAAGTCATTGGATAGGAAGTTAGTTACTGCATTATATTTATTTTTAAATATCTATTAGGTCTTGAGTGGAAAACAAATGTGAAAAGATTGTACTTATTATTTTCAGAACAATGAATCTTACAAAAGAGGTGTTAGTCCCTATTTATTGGTATAAATTGTCACAGAACCAGGTGCCATCCTTGGTTTGATCATAAGAAGTATGATTATTCATTCAACTCAGTTGCTGTTGGAAGGAGAGTAGGCTGGTCTCCAAAACTGATGATACCTACAGCAAGTCACACTCTGTTCATCAGTCCCAAACTACCTCAAGTAAATATACAATGCAGATAAAAACAATGTCTTTGATATGCAAATATATCATCAATGCATCTTGGAGAATTTATAGAGCAGCCAAAATATCCACAATTTGCAATATACTGTAATATTCAACAAGACTACAAGAAGTTTATAAAAGGACAATTTTGCTTTGTTAAATTCCTTTTAAAGTCTATTTCACATCTACTAAACTAATCCAATATGGCCCTGCCATTAATAATAGTTTGAATGCAATTATAATTGTGTATCCTGCATTACCTGAAGCCTAGCATAATTTGTTTATAATCTGTTTACATGAAGTGGATTGTTCTACCATTTCGAATATAGGGATGGGGATGGTTGAGAGAAAATTTGCCAAAACAACTAACTTGCGGAGCTCAGTCCACCATGGTATCCAGAGAAAGACAAAGGGCATTAAACATAAGTGTAGATTATAATAGCTCAAGTCCAGCCTAATTTGGTGCATTTACTTTTCAGTTAAATTTGATTACTCAAGTGGTGTTATTACTATGATTCTAACCATTTTAATTTGCCATTGTGGATAAATGTCCCTTCCAACCAGAAAGCAAAACAAACAAACTTACAAAAACTGTGGCTGCAAATATAAAATGAAGATGATAATTTGCTCTGAGCATCTAGTAGGAGGCCAATTAATTCAGGCAGCATTTCACTTAAGAAGCTTGAAGCAGTGTGTTAGGCAGAACCTGGATACTTAAAACCACCAATGAAGATATGGAAAGAATATTGATGTTGACAAGCTCTGCCACTGAATTCTTGCATGATATTAGAACACGTACTCCTCGTTTATGCAGTTGGTATCACATGCACTTCTATTTAATGCTGTGATGGCTGTGCTTAAGTTGTCTGCTCTTCAAAGACTGCTTTCCTCCCAGTCTAACAGAGGTAATGTCAGCATCATGGTGGCATGAGTTGTTCCTTCTTTCTCTCTTCTTCGATTTATAACTAATTGAATATCCATAACTGAAAAAGAAAAAAAGAGCACCTCTGCACAGCATACCAGGATAGCCTAGAGATCTGTTCATTTGTGTACTCGAAAGTGGGTAGGCTGGGCTTTGGAGGAGGCAGCAGAGCAAGGGAAGTGCAACAGAGCCTGTGGTGGCAGAGGCAGTGAAGGAAAAGAAAGTGGTAATAGGTACAGCAGTGGGCAAGCACAGCTTTTCTGGCAGAAGAGGTGGAGGGAGAAGGCAGTGAGTGTGTGATCTGCCTGGCGCAAATACTACAGCTGGAAAGACCAGTTGCTCTCTCTAAGGAGAGACCTCGATGACTTGGGGACAGGAGGAAGGAAGTAGGCAGACAAAAAACATGAAGCAAAGCACCTCCTGTTGTCTGCCTCAGGAGGTAAGAGGACAATCCCCAGACCCTCTGGAGCCCTGGCTTGAGTATTCTCCTACCAAGCTATGTATGGGCATACCTAAATCCCAAATGCTAAGTGTACACCTCCCCCTATTGCACTGCCACCCTTTTTTTTAATGTTTATTTATTTTTGAAAGAGAGAGAGACACAGTGTGAGCAGGGGAGGGGCAGAGACAGAGAGAGACACAGAATCTGAAGCAGGCTCCAGGCTCTGAGCTGTCAGCACAGAGACCGATGCAGGGCTTGAACTCAGGAGCTGTGAGATCATGGCCTGAACTGAAGTCAGACGCTTAAAGGACTGAGCCACCCAGGCACCCCTGTTTACTGGTTTGTTTTTTTAATGCTTGCTCCCAACCCTAGCAGGGAGTCAGAGCCACTAAGAGAAACCACAAATCTATGCTATAATACCACATCTTGAAAAACAAAGGAAAGGTCCCTAATTTCCAATCTGTCAAGCTGTTAGAATTAAATTAAAGAAAGCCTTGTCTGAAAAAGAAAGATGTTCACTACTTCAAATGCTGTGACAGAGGCACTTTTTATCAAACATGAAAAATCACAGTAATACAGGATCAGAAAAAGAAAACGACAGTTTTCCAGAAACCAAACCCAAAGACGTATAATATAGCAATCTAGCTGATAAAGAATTTAAAACAGTCATGAGGAAGAAATTCAACAAGCTACAAGAAAATTCAGAAGGATAATATGAATATCTCAGGAATAAAATTAATAAACAAAAGTAGTACTTTACTTAAGAGATTGAAATTCTAAAAAAGTTTTGGTACTGAAATCTCAATAAATGAGATGAATAATGCATCAGAAATAGAGCAGATAACATGAAAGAGAGAGTTAGTGAACTCAAAGATAGTAATATAAAAGTGACTCAGGTGGAAAAGAACCGAGAACTAAGGTTTTTCTTTAAGTTAAGAATGTCTACAAGAACTATCCTTTAATAAAAAAGCCAACATAACAAGAGTGGGTATCTCAGAAAGAGACAAGAAGGAGAAGGGAGCAGAGAGCATATTTAAAGAAATAATAAGCAAGAACTTCCCTCTCCTGGGGAAAAACTGGATATACAAGTTCACAAAGATAATACCTTATTATCTTAATGCATAAAGACCTTCTCCAAGACACATTATGTTAAAAATGCTGAAGGTCAACAATAAAGAAAGAACTTCAAAAGGAGCTGGGATGGCGGGGGAGGGAGAAGAAATAGTAATGTACAAAGGTACCCCATTAAGTTAGAAGCAGATATCTCTACAGAAATTATACAGGTCAGAAGAAAATGGAATGGCATATTCAAACTATTGAAAAAGGAAACTGTCATCCAAGAATATACTATCTAGCCAAGTTATCCTTCAGATACGAAGGAGAAATAAAGACTTACTCAAACAAACACAAGCCAAGGGAGTTCGCCACCACTAGACTTGCCTTACAAGAAACGTGAAGAAGAGCGCTTCATTATAAGTAGACAAAAGCATGCAAAATTCTGATTAAAGGGATAAATAGTTAAAATTAGAATACTGTAGCTCTTTTTTAGAACAGTATATTAAACTCTAATTGTAACATAAAAGCTAAAAGAAAAGATGTGATGAACAGTCATAAAAATCCTCAACAAAATATTAGCAAACTGTACCCCACAATACATTAAAAGGATCATTCGCCATAATCAAGTGGGATTTATTCCACAGATGCAAGCAAGGATGGTTCAACATTCACAAATCAACCAACATGAAACACCACAGAACAAACTGGAAGTAAAAATCAGAGGATCATTTCAATAGACGCAGAAAAAGTATTTAATAAAATTTGACATTTGTTCATGACAAAAAATCTCTCAACAAAGTGTGTGTATAGGGAGTGTAGCTTAACATAATAAAGGCTTATATGACAAACCCACAGCTAATGTTATATTCAATAGTGAAAAACTGAGAGCTTTTCCTCTAATATCAAGAACAAGAGTAGGATGTCCACTCTTGCCACTTTTACTAATATAGAACTTGAAGTTCTAGCCACAACAGTCAGATAAGAAAAAGGATGAAAGTCTTCCAAATTGGTAAGGAAAAGCAAAATCATCAGTTTACAGAAGACATGATATTGTGCAAAGAAAACCCTAAAGATCCGGACACTTGTTCACCAAAGCCTGAGCAGTCTCAACCATGTTTGCTCAGAGTGGGCCCTCCCCCCATGCATTTCTGCAAATCTGCTCCCTCCAACCAAACCAACCTTCCCTGGTGACTGCAGGTCTCCTCCCACAACAGACCTGCATGTATATTGCTAGCACTACAATCGCCCCTTATCCCCAGCACTCACTCTCCTGCAGACTCACCCCCTCCAGCTCAGTGGCAAGAGTTTTCTAAAGCAGCTCCACATCCCACCCCACAGCAGACTAGTGCATACCTTGCTGGCACATGTTCCCCACCCTTACATTTCCTCATTCTCCTGTGGACCTCTGCTGAGCAACATTCAAACCAATGCCACAAGCCTGGCAGTGTGCAAGCAGCCCCGATAGGGGCAAGCAACATTCCAAGGAGACACCTGTTGAAAGGAGAGAAGATAACCACACACATCAGTCCAACTGTGGCCCCAGCAGTGGGTTGGGGGCAGACATATCTTTAGGTTCCACCCACCAATAAAAGCTTCTCAGGGAACAACACAGGGAGAGCATTCTGCAGTTCAAAGCTATTGCAGCTCTAGCAAACACCTAGTCTGACTTAATTCAAGCCTAAGGCAGCCCTGTCCTGGCCCACTAACAACACAGGGACAAAACTCTGTTCATAATAAGGAAAGAGAACCATTGCAGATGACTAGACTGAAGGCAAACATGGCTCAACCACAGCAGTAAGGCAAACGCAATACAGATAGGAGATACCCCTAAAGTGTCAGGTCCAGGTGAACAGGAGACTTTGCACTGCAGGGCACTATAGGATCTCTTCTTAAAAGACCACTACTTTCAAGAGCAGATGGCATAGCTGACTTTCCTAACATATAAGATCATACATGTCTATGAGTCTACAGACATAGAGAGTAAGACAAAATGAGGAGACAGAGGAATATGTCCCAAATCAAAGAATAGGACAAAAATCACAGCAAGAAAGTTAAATAAAATGGAGATAAATAACTTGCCTGGTAAAGAATTTAAAGTAATAGCCATAAAGATACTCACTAGACTTAAGAATGGAGGCCCCCAGTGAGACTCTTAACAAAGAATATAAAAAAAGAACCAATCAGAGATGAATAACTCAGTAGCTGAAATTAAAATTATATTATCAGGAATAGTAGTAAACTAGAGGAGACAGAAAAACAAATCAGTGTCCTGAAGGAAAGAGTAATAGAAAGCAATCAAGCTTTGTCTGATAAAGACAAATAACAAAAACTGAAAACATATTAAAGGAACTCAGCCACACAATCAAGCGTAATAATTCGTATTACAGTGTACCCTGAAAGTTAAGAGAGAGAAAAGGGGGCAGAAAATTTGATTAAATAACACCTGAAACTTCCTGAATATGGAAAAAAAATAGAAATCCAGATCCAGAAAGCCCAGAGATCCCCAACAAAATCAACCCAAGGAGTTCCACACCAAGACACATAGTAGTTAAAATGGGAAAAATGTAACACTGTATGTTAATTACACTGGACTTAAAATGAAAAAAAAAAAAAGTAAAAGAAAACAATTTCATTTACAATTGTACCAAAAGAATAAAATACACAGGAATAAGTTCAACCAAGGTGGTAGAAACCCTGTACTCAGAAAACTATAAAACATTTGTGAAAGAGATTGAAGATGACACAAATAAATGGAAAGATATTCCACGTTCATGGGTTGGAAGAATTTGGTATTATTAAAATGTCCACACTACCCAGAGTAGTCTACAATTCTTATCAAAATACCAAATTGTAGTTTCCACAGGACTAGAACAGTAGTTCTAAAATTTGCATGGAACCACAAAGACCCTGAATAACCAAAGCAATATTGAGAAAGAAAGAACAAATCTAGAGTATCACAATCTTAGATATCAAGATATATTATAATAAAACAATAATAAAACAAAAGAATATGATACTGGTACAAAAATAGACACAGATCAATAAAACAGGATAAATAGTTCATAAATAAGTCTACATTTAAATGGCCAATTAATATATGACAAAGGAGGCAAAAATGGTGTTGGGAAAAGTGGATAGTTTCATGCAAAACAATGAAACTGGACTGCTTCCTTACACCATACACAAAAATAAACTCAAAATGGCTTAACAACCTAAATGTTAGACCTGAATTTAAACAAACAAAGAAATAAATAAAAACTCTAGATGAAAACATAGGCAGTAATCTCTTTGGATTTGGTCTTGGCAACATTTTTCTGAATATGTCTCCTTTCAGCAAGGGGAACAAAAGCAAAAATAATTAGGATTATACCAAAACCTAAGCCTTTTGCACAGCAAAATAAGCCATCAACAAAATGAGAAAGCAACATACTAAATGAGAGAAGATATTTTCACATAATATAACCAATAAGAGGTTAATATTCAAAAATATATAAAATTATGCAACTCAACACACACACACACCACCACCACCACCACTACCACTACCACCACCACCACCAACAATTTAAAAATGGGTAGAGGACCTAAATAGACATTTTTCCAAAAAAGACATATTGATGTGCAACAAACACATTAAAAAATGCTCAACATCCACTAATCATCATGAAAATATAAATAGAAATCACAGTGGGATATTATCTTACCCCTGTAAGAATGTCTAGCATCAAAAGACAAGAAATAACAAGTGTTAGTGAGGATGTGGAGAAAAAGGAACCCTCACACACTGCTGATGTGAATGTAAAATGGTATAGTCACTATGAAAAACAGTACTGAGATTCTTCAAAAAATTAAAAATAGAAACTTTTTATGATTCATTAATGACACTGGTGGATATTTACCCAAAGAAAACAAAAACATTAATTCAAAAATTTATGTTTTATTTTGCATTTATTGCAGTATTATTTACAACAGCAGATATAGAAGTAACAGAAGTGTCCATGGATAGTTAAATGAATAAAGAAAATGTGATATACATTATAATAAACTATTAATCAGCCATGAGAAAAGATGTGATCTGGACATTTGAGGCAATATGAATAGATTTAGAGAGTGAAATAAGTCAGAAAGAGAAAGACAAATGCCGTAAGATTTCGCTTATGTGGAATCTAAAAACAAACGAATAACAAAAATACAAAAACATACCTATATTACAGAGAACAAACTAATGGTTGCCAGAGGGGAGGTAGGTGGAGGGATGGGCAAAATGGGTGAAGGGGCATTGCTTCTAGTTATGGAATGAATAAGTCATGGATAAAAAGTAAGGATAGAGAATAGTCAATGGTACTGTTACAGCATTGTATCCTGACAGATGATAGCTACACTTGTGAGCGTAGTGAATGTTTAGATATGTTGAATCACTATGTTGTACACTTGAAGCTAATGTAGCATTGTGTATCAATTACAAATCAATAAAAAATAAAAGATAAACCCATTATTCACAAAGGAAAAGGAGAGGAGATGATGACAGATGCTGGTGTGGATGTGGTGAAAATGGAACCCCTATACATTACTGGTGGGAATGTAAACTGGTCCAACCTCTTTGGAAAATAATATCGAAGTGCTTCAAAAAATCAAAAATAGATCTACCATATGATCTGGCAATTCCACATCTGGGTATAAACCCAATGGAAATCAAAGCAAAATTTCAATGAGATATATGCACCTTCATGTTTACTGCAGCCTTATGCACAATAGCCAAGACATAGAAACAATCCTAACGCCCATCAAAAGATAAATGGATAAAAAAGATATAGCACATATATACGATGGAATCATTATTCAGCCATAAGAAAGAAATATGTGTTCCCATTTGTGACAACATGAATGGAACTTGAACACATTATGCTAAGCAAGATTAGTCAGACAGAGAAAGACAAGTAGTGTATGATATCACTAATGTGTGGCATTTTAAAATGTTGAACCTGTAAAAATCAGAGAATAAAATGGTGATTACCAGGGGATGGATGGGAGGGGATTAGAGTAATGGTGTTCAAAAATACAAACATATAATGAGTAGGAAATAAGCCACAGGGATCTAATACACAATGTAATGAATATGGACAATGATATTGTATTGTGATTATGTAATGTAATAAACATCATTACATCAGCAATCATATTACAATATATAAATACACCAAAGTCGTATGTTGCACACCTTAAATTTATACACCTTAATTTATACAATGTTACACATATTTATTCAATAATTTTTAATTTTTTTACTGTTTATTCATTTTTGAGAGTCTAAGTGTGAGCAGGGGAGGGGCAGAGAGAGAGGGAGATGCAGAATCCGAAGCAGTCTCCAGACTCCGAGCTGTCAGCACAGAGTCCGACATGGGGCTTGAACTCATGAACTGAAAGATCAGGACCTGAGCCAAAGTCGGACATTTAACTGACTGAGCTACCCAGGCACCCCAAATTTATTCAATGATTTTTTAAATAAAAAATAAAAGGTCATAATATTTTTCAAAGAAAAAAAAAGAATAATCTCCTTCCTTTCACTCAACACCCACTTTGTAAACTCTCATTTCAAGTTAGCTCAAACATAATCATAATATATGTGTTTCCTTATCCCTTCAGGTTACATTTAGCTATATAAAGCATTCAAAGCATAAAATTCCATGTCAGCAGAGGTTTTTGTTTTTTTTTTCCTTTTTCCTCATTTAGTTCTTTAGGTCATTTTGTTGTCTCTTAGCCTTCAATTTATGATGAGAAATTACTGGATTTTTAAAAATTTCTCTGTATATATGATTAATTCTGTTTCTGCTTTTAAGATGGCTTTTCTCTATCTTCAGTGTTCAACTGTTGACTAAGATGTACCTTGATAGGTTTTTATTTGTTTATTTGTTTATTAATCCTGCTTGGGTTCCACTAGACTTCTTGGATCTCAGAATTGCTGTTTTTGGTGAAATTTGAGGGAAAAAAGGTAAACCAGTGTTACATCACTTAATTTTGCCAGATTTTTTTCCATATTCCTTTGATTCCAGTTTCAAAAATATAATCGTTTGATAGTGTACCACAGGTCACTGATACTCTGTTAATTTTCTTATTTTTCCTTTGTGTCTTCCTTTTTCTATGTTCTCCATTGTCTAGTTTTCATGTTATTATTCATTTTATCTATTGTGTTCTTTAATTCCACTGTTTCATCATCTTTCCTATACTCTTAATATATTTATCCATTCATCTCCAGTGTACTTTTAACTCACTTATCAAAGTTATTTTAAAGGCTTTTCTAATTTCAACTTTAGAGTAATCTTCTTTTTCACTGTGGCCAATATTTTCTGGGTTTTTAAATGTATATTATTTTTTTAAATTATTCAAGATCTTGTAGATGACACATCACAGAGATTTTGTCTTTGGCAATCATCTTCTGAAGATAAATGATTTTGTTTTCCTATTAGCCAGTTAAGTCACTGTCACATCCAGTTGACCTTGTGTAGCACAGAATGGCAAAGTACAGCCCTAGACCAAATCTAGACCATCACCTATTTTTATAAATAAAGCTTAATCAGAACACAGCTTATGCCCCTATGATTAAGTATTATCTATGGCTGCTTGGGGCTAGAAATGCCAGAGATGAGTCACTGCTACAGAGATTTCACGGCCTACAAAGCCTCAAATATTTAATAACTGGCCCTTTACAGAAAAGTTTATCAATCCCTATTCTAGGTTTTAATCCTGACGTTTGTATTTTGGAAAAAAAATATTCCAAGGTGATTTTAATGCATACCCTTTTATTGAAACTACTCTATTAACATATCTATAAGATCTCTTACAGTTCTAAGATTCTTTAATTCTAGATATAAGTGTGGATTTAGAAGTCATGAAATAAAGCATGTAACTTTAATCTTAAAATAATGACACAAAATCCACACTCTCCTATTAGTTAACTCATATTGATTCTGTTACTCTATTTACATATAAAAAAATCAATTGGGAGGTCAAATGAAAATAATCTCAAAGATATTTAAATATAGTTGTGCTCTAAGATTCAGAGCATATTTATCATACATTAGTTTTTTGTTTGTTTTGTTTTTATTCCTTTTGCTTTCTCCCCCAAATTGACTCTTGTCTGCATGGCTAAGAATATAGCATCTGGTCATAGGAGGCAAAGAGACATCACAACCAGAGAAGGCACTCAGCATAATTTACTTTGGAACAATGAACAAGAATTTTCAGATGTCAATTTCAAGGATTTTGGACATAAATGAGGTGGGAAATGCTCATTAATCAAACCCACACTGCCTATTTCTCAAAGGACATAGAATCAATACAGGTCAAATTTTCTATTTCTCCAAAGCCTATCTCACTAAGCACCTTGAAAGAGACTTTATGGGCAGTTTTCTGTAGATTTACTGCTTGGCATGCAAGAACATCAACCTCTTTAAATGTTGGGTAGCAAGAACTTTAAATTGTGAAACACATATGCCTGATTGAAGGGTAAAAACAATCAAACCCCAATTCTATTCTATTGGAATTTATTCTGTAATGAGACAGTGATATGGGAAGGGAATTTTAAATTTTCACATTGCAAATATTGATTTTAGAAAGAATAATTCTATCATTCTCCACCCCTAAAATAAATACATAAACAGAAACAATAAATTTTACTAATACAAATGATAAAAAAAATGAAAATACCTGAAATGAGAGAAATGAGTCACTATGCTACAGATTTAAAGAAATCCTATAATCAATAAGGAAAAACAAATATTATAACAGATTAATATCTAAAACATATGTACAAGCAAATATATGAAATACTTTATTTCACTAATATTAAGAAATGCAAAACACAAAAATTCATTATTAATGTATTATATTGGAAAAAAATACTACTGAATTTTTTTTTTTACTAAAGGTACACATGTCCTTTAGCAGATTAACGGTTAAATTAACTGTGGTACACCTAGACAATGGAATATCAATCAGTGCCTTAAAGAAATGAGCAATCAATGTATTGAAAAACATGGAGTAATCTTAAATGCATATTATTAAGTGGAAAAAAAAACAATATTAAAAGGCTGCATACCCTATGATTCCAACTATACATGGCATTTTGGAAAAGGCAAAACTGCAAACAATAAAAAGATGACTGCTGGCAAGGGAATGGGAAGAAGAGAGAAATGAACAGGCAGAGCACAGAAGATTTTTAGGGTAGTGAAAGTACTCTGTATAATATTATAATGATGCATATATGTCATTATACATATATCTAAACCCACAGAATGTAGAACATCAAGAGTGAATTCTAAGGTAAGCTCTAGACTTCGATGATATGATGTGTCAATGTAAGCTCATCCTTGGTAACAAGTATACCATTCTGATCAGCTCTTCTTTATTGTGCCTCATAGGATTTTGTCTTATGCCTGTGAAGCTGAGGCTGAATACCTAAAAGGCTGACACAGGCTTTTGGGCCACTTCTCTGTACAACTCTCTCTGCTCCAATTCTTATCCCTGTAAAGTTCAAGCAATATCTCAGTCCTTATCTCTTAGTTTTGTTTCCTCTGCCCAATTAGACCACTATTCTGTGTTTGGGCTTCACCTTTCCATATTTGGCAAATCCCCTTGCCATATAGCTTATACAGGTGTAGAATTCACCTCATGTGTTTCTCTTCATTCAAAGATCATATCTTAGGGCTGTTTGTTGTCTAATTCCTGAAAGAAAATTTCTTCATATATTGTATACAGTATCGTATTTACTTATGGTGGGAGGTTCGTTCTGATAACCATTACTCCATCATTCTCAGAACTGGAAGGTCATTGGCTTACATTTTAACAGGAACAACTCATATTCAGAGTCCACTGTTCAGAGTTTAATTGGCCCATTCAGAGGAACAACTTATATTTACTATTTGAAACATAACTTAATTTCTTTATGGAGTTTCCTGACATATTCAGGGGACAGTCACTATAAGCACAGGTGTTGGAGTCCTTTTCTCTCACACTCTGGTTACACAAAGCTGTGGCTCAAATACTTATTCATTAGAGCTGGTTGGTATCTCTACTGAAGGATTTAGGTTGGAGACTTACAGAGTTTGGTAAAAGTAAGATAGAATTGACTCTGTTTTTTACTTCATCCATGAAACTTTTTCATATATTATATTAGCTTCATATTCATTTTATGTCATTGTAGGAAGGCTTTTCTGTCTATGAGATCTACTTGCTGCAATCAATGCATTACAGATTGAATAAAAATATCATTCAAAATGACTTTAAAATCAGCCTTGGAGGAAAACCTACACCTGAGGGTGAGATGCCTGTGCATATATTTACAGTATTCCTCTTACTAGGAGCTCTTGGTTTCAAACTTTCTCCTCTGTTCACAGCAACTTATCTTGTGAAGTCACTTCAAAAACAATTCTCAGATTCCATTCTCCTTGATGTAGACGGGCCTTTCCTGATAGATTGCCATTGTGTGAAATTCTTAATATTATTCCTCTAGATATTTTCCTCCTCCTGCTCTGCAATATGGAATAGATGTAGAGATGTACATAAAGACCCTGGTAGCTCAAATTTTTATATTGGTTCCTCTCAGAAGTATTATGTTTGACCTTTAACCTATACCACAAAATCTTTATAGGAAAGAATGTTCTTTTCCATTCAGGGTCAAATGCATCTCCTAGTACAGGGCTGAGTAAAATAATAGATAGTGCCTGATGCTGCAGAATGCATTTATTCAGTACTTCTGTCACTGAAGTTGCCATTAAGAAAATTAAACATCAACCCAGAGAAAGACTGAGGAAGTTGTGCACATGCATGTGTGTATATTTACATACATACCTATTTATACATGTATATGTATATATATACACACACATATATATTTATGGGCATATCAACTTATATCCAGCCCTATAAATCTATAAATAAAACTTATACCCAGCCTTATAAATATAAAAACACACAACCCAATGGGGAAAAATAGAACAAAATCCTCAACAGAGAAAAATTTTATATATATATATATATACATATGCACATTCAATTTCATAAAAGATATATAAATTGTCAATAAAGCACTAAAAATGTGCTCAGATTCATTAATCATTAGGAAAATGCAAACAAAATCACAATGAAAAATATCTACATTCTCCCCAAGTGTAAGAATGTAGAGTAGCTATTACTCTTAAACCATGCTGGAAGGAGTATAAATTGATATGTTCACTTTGGAAAATTATGACATCTCAGTGACATTGCTGCTTCATTTATTTACCTCATTTATTACCCTGTTGTTAATGTATTTCTCCATCAAGAAGCAAGGTATGGTCTCTTGCTTTTCATTTTATGTTCATTTATCTGACTTGCTTTGGACAGCACTAGCAAATGTTACACAAGTAGACTCCTGCAAAAGCCTTTGTGGCTCCCATTTGTGCCCTCATATCTTTGCCTTTGTCTGCTGCTAAAGAATAAGAAGCAAGGAAGCAGTTAGGATACTGTTGTATCCTAAGGTTAGCTTAAATCAGCCAAAAGCCAATCTGTCCCCATGCAGATGAGACAGCTTATCCATGAATAGTAGAATAATCTAACTGAACCCCAGTTGACTCCAGTGGAATACACTATTGAAAACTATTCAATGCCATTTCATTCTATCCAGGAAAAATCCACACTTTGTGGTATAGCTTGGAAGATGTTACCTGATTTAGTCCCTTCCTACCTCTTCAGTTTAGTTATTATTCTCTTATTTTTCTTCACTTTCCTTTTCCCCCCAGTTTTATCAAGAAACAATTCATATCCATCACTATATAAGTTTAAGGCATATAGTATGATGGTTTGATTGACATACATTGTAGAATGATTACCACAATAGGTTCAGGTAACATCCATCTTCTAATACAGATACAGTAAAAAGTAAAGAAAGACAAAAAGAAAAAAAGAAGAAATATCCTTGTGATAAAAGCTCTTAGGATTTATCTAATTAAAAACTTTCCTATGTCCTACAGCAGTGTTAGCTATAGTCATCATGTTGTACACTACTCCCTAGTGATTATTTATCTTACATCTGAAAGTTTGTATCTTTTGACTGCTTTCCTTAAAGTCTTGCTCCCTCTATTTTCTGCCTTTAGTAACTGTCTTATCTTTTTACTGAGTTTTGGATTTGTTTGTTTTAAATTCCAACATAACTAAGATAAATACAGTATTTATCTTTCTCCTAACTTACTTTACTCAGTATAATGCCTTCAAGCTTCCTCAATCCACGTTGTCACAAATGGTAGGATTTTATCATTCTTTATGGCTGAATAATATTCACAACTTTCTTATCCATCACTGGACACTTATATTGTTCCCATGCCCTGGATATTATAAATAATGCTGTTATCAACATGGGGGTGCAGACACTCTTTCAAGTTGGTGTTTTTGTTTCCTTTGGACATAATCCAAGGTGTGAAATTGCTGGACCATACATTAGCTCTATTTTCTTATATGTCCCAAATACAGAAATGTAAAAAATAATTATTTGTCACATTTACTGGATTCCTCTCCCTTCTGTTTTCACATATGAGCTTTGGTAAAGAGCAGACACTCTGTAAACAGGATGGGTCCGAATATTCTGTCCATCACTGACCCTCCTCCGGGTTTCTACTTTCTTACAAACACATATTTGTTTTTCAAAATGAAAACCATAAATTCTCAAAGAACATTTGCTATGACTGCCCTGGCCACATTCCACCTCATTTCCCTCTACTTTGTTCCCCTGATAACCTGGGAACAGGTAAATATAAATTGGGAACAGAGTAACTGTTACCAATAACATGATCATAGTTTATCTCTATGTCTTTCCTCAAAACACTGAAAGCACCTTGGGGGAAGGCACCGGACCTAATTCACTTTTGAATCACTAGTGCCAGCATCTGGTCCACTGAACATGTTCAGTGCACAAGTTTCCTTTTGTGAATTTTGGAAACACAAGGCCCAGCTTTACTAGAGAAGAGACTGAATAGTCATAGTGGGAAAGGCTGTCAAGGATGAAGAGTTCTTGGGTCAGTGAAGGTTGTTCACTCAACTGTCTTCTACAACAGTGACTGAAAGAAGTATTTTGCCAGCCAGCTGAGTCCTGACCAACATGAAGATCTGGTAATTCAGGCATCCTACCAGGATCCTGGATCTAAATAACTGAGATACAGCCAAGTCTTGGCTCATAACAAGAACGGCTGAGTTTTATTCTATCTTCTTCATATAGTTATAAACTCACTTTCCCTCAAAGAATTCTATGCAGCACTTTTCTTCAAATATGCTAACTGATCATTTATTGTGGAAAAAATTACCACTAAGAAGCCCGTATTTTAGGTGGAGATGAGAGGTTATCCTCATTGGAAAATTGAAGGCCTCATTTTAATGAGTCTGCCAATGTTTCCACTTTCCAAGAGCAACAGATTTGATTATGAGACGTATTGTGCTTTTCTCATCTGGAATTTCAAAGCATTCTCTCATTAGCTTGGCCATGTTTCTCTTTCAAGAAAGATTGTTACTTCCAAAATTAAAAATATAATATTCTTAATCCAGAGGCAATTTCTTTAGTTTTAAGTTCAATTTCCACTGGAGAGGGGATTTATTTCCCTTCTTTTAATTTTTTTCTCAGAATATGATAAAATTAAAAATCAGCACATGAGATGGGAGGCCTGGGTGGCTCAGTTGGTTGAATGTCCGACTTTGGCTCAGGTCACGATCTCAATAGCTGGCTGTGCTGACAGCTCAGAGCCTGGAGCCTGCTTCAGATTCTGTGTCTCCCTCTCTCTCTGCCTCTCTCTCTCTCTCTCTCTTAAACATAAATAAAATATTAAAAAAAGAATTAACACATGAGAGGTTCAAAAACACAAAGACATGCAAACTCATACAGTTATAGATAGATGATAATGGATAGATAGAAGATTGATTATAGATGACTTTTCTAGATTCTCAGCAAAATTATTTGTCCCACTAAGGATCATAAATCCTCACTTTTGCTCCTAGACAATGGGATTCCTCCTTGGGTTGCTAAGGATTCCTTGGCAGTTACTAGCACAATTTTTGTGAACATGTGTGAAATTCAGATTTTAACTGTCAGTTTCACTTTGACTCTCATATGCTAGCCCTTTTCTCCTCTTTTCTTTGCTTTTTTTTATCTGATTTAAGCCACTTGTAGAACAATTCCCTTTACCATGTTGTTTGATTCACAGGATTTGGGTAATATATACCACTTAACTTTTGTAAAACCTTTCACTTTATGCACAGAGATAATTGAGCTGCTATTTATTAAAACACATATCACCACTTCTAGGATATTTTGATGATCCTACACTCTAAACGAATAAGATACTCGAGTAATGAATTCCAAGTTGCCATATTCATAGATTCGTAGGATTCCATGTAGGAATCTCACATAATGAAAACATTTAGAAAGGAAAGCCAATTGTAAAGTAAATTCATTAAACTCCCAATAACTCATCACTCCATGTTGTGCTTTGTAATGCATCATAGTGAGGCTTACCAGTGGTATAAGTGCCTGATTTCAATTAAGTATTTGAGAACAAGGAACTATTCTATCATATAAGAATAAATATACCATATAATAGGGATGCAGAGCATCTGCTCACAGAAAACACTGTTAAATTAAAGGTCATAAAAAACACGAGATAATTGGTAATAGATGCCATGCATTGGCCTGTTGACTAAACACAGGCAGTAATAACAGATGTTCCCAGATGCCCAACTTCAATGGAGATACTCAAGGAAGACTAAATTTTACCTCTAGAAAATTAAGAAAAATATCTATTGGAGGGGAGTGGAATCCTCCATTACCAGCATTCTTGATTCTCTTCAATCTGTATGTATTCTTTGTAGTCAAATAACTTGTACTTCATAGTATCTTTGAAACTGATATTACGTTCTGTGATGCATGGCATAGTAAGGAGGGTTTGATATTGATCTCACAATGTGGCCTAAGTGGAAGAAACTGGATGTTTAATTTCAGGATAAGAACATTCTCCATGACCAAAATAAGAAAGCACAAACTCACTTTTGAACACCATAAGAAATCATGGAAAGAGGTGGCCTATGACTATAAAACCATTAATTAACTAGGTATCTAGAAATGAAATCCATATTGGCATGAATCAAAAAGATTTCCTTTCTGGAACAACAGAATGTACAATAGAATGGATATCATTTTATGATACACCCAAAGGAATAAACTAGTAAGGCACACTAAACTAGAGAAATGGAAAACATGAAAGAAACATTAAAGAAAATATGAGTCCTTTCTCTTATGACTTGAATAATACTGTCTTAGACCTTTTTTTTGGAATATAGGAGCTAAGTACACAGAAAACATTAATGTGATTTTCAGTGAGGCCAATTTGGACCAGTAGAAGTTAAACTGTGTCTTTTTGTCACCATCCATGAAATAGTCTTATTACTAATCATTATCTAATCTGTAGTTTCTGTTAGGTGGAAGGCTGAAGGCTGAAGACCAAACCATGTTGAGAAACAGACATAGTAACCTACAACCATCATATCTGTGACTGAGGTATGATTATACTTTCAGGCTTGAAAATTTTAAATAACTTTAAGGTAAATCTATTTAAAGGAAAATAAAGAAGCATCAGACCCCTGGTAACCAGATATATCAATTTATCTCTATTTTCTTGTTAAAAATATTAGAATTCATGAGATGAAGGACTTCAAATAAATAAGATATAAACCAAACATCTCAGCCATCTCTATGTAAATCTCTGTGGGTAACACTTTTTGAGTCTATACACTAGGAAAATTTGAGTTTCCTTTTTAAGGAATGATAACTATGTTAGTAGGCAACATTTCAATGAAGGCTTGAGAGAATGAAATGCTCACTATGCTGATAGACATTAATCACAGTAAAACTGACTCCTGATTTTAAGATGCCTGCATATGGTGTCCAACTCTGATTTCTAGGTCTTTCTCTTATGGGAAAGAAAGCACTTTCTTCACCTTAGTGTATTGTGAGATGAATTCTTTCTTAGAAGCAATGGGGACTTGTGAAAATAAAGACTACTAAGCCAGAGTGGCTCCAAATTTCATTTCCTTGTACCTAAAAGCCAACTGGAGGGGCAAATCTTGTAATGTATTTGTTCCATGTGGAAATAATCTTTTTGTTCCAATGCTGATTTCTCACAATGGGGCACTTTTTACCTTCTTTCATGTTTTTAATATAAATTTTGCAACATCTATAACTGTTGACAAAGTCATTCAGTCAAAATGGAATTACCAGTTCTCATGAATTCCCAAATTTCTACCCCTCCTGGATCCTCTTTCATGAACATGCTAGATTTCCACTTAAAATCAGTTGTACCTCCTCCTTTATCCAGTAACCAGATTTCAGTTTAGTAAATATTTATTGAGAGCTTATTATGACAAGCAGAAATTTTGTCCCTGAGTTGAGCCCCAAAGTTATGTATCCCCTTTATATTTCTACTCTGGAGTAACAGTCTCCTTATTGGTCTTCCTATCTCCTTGCTCTCTTGTCTTGTATATTATACTTATTAGCAGAAGTTTTTGTCAATCTATCTGGAGGGCTAACACCTATTTTGCACCATAACGAGGACATCAATATATCCCAAGACCTTAATAATGAAAGAAATATCATGGTGTGTCATAGAGGCCATAGGATTTCCTTGTTGATAACACCCTGAATTGCAAGTCCCCAAATCAGCAATAATCAAATAGCAGAATTGTATAACACAATGGACCACATGTTTTTACTAGACAGATCATTACCCTTAAATTTAATAGTTTATTTAATCATGTACAATATATCCATAGTTCTTTAGTCAATATGAACGTGCTCTGTGTGTGTATTGAACTTGCCTAAATTATTTGTAATTCTGCAATATATGCATCACCAGCCATTTCTCATGCCATCTTCAAGCATCTCTGTTAACAAAGCTAGAAGCAAGAAGACTGAACATTGATTTGTTGAGAATAAATAAAAAGAGTCAAGGCCAACACCAACTTTTATAACCTGGAGACCATTTTAATTTAGCAAAATTTGGTCTCCTTGTTACCAAAAAAAAAAAAAATTCCTTCACATTTACCTTGTCCTACCCTAAAGAAAAGAATAAATTAAGGAGTGTACAAAATTCTCTGCTTATCACATAGATACCACTCTGCCTTTCTGCAGCTGTGGAGATACTGAAAACTAAAATGTCTAACACTGCAGGGCATGCCCCCACTTTCTTTTGAAACAGGTTGTTTTGCTTATGTTTGTATATTAAGTTTGTTTTTCATATTCATTACAGAGTTCTGTGTGGCTCTAATGACAGCATTCATTAAGTGTGGGCAGTCAGCCTACAGTATTAATAGATAAATAGCATTCTGTTTGGAAAATAACACTTTTTTTGATGCCTCACTTCATCTTCTCTTTGCCTTGCCTTGATTTAATTTACTGATATACTCATAGATGCCACCTCAGTGGCAAGGGGGCAATAGACAGCCACAACATTTTTCTATTTAAAGGAGAGGACACTACAGATTCCAGTGCTTGAATACCTAGCAAAGATATTAGTCTTTTCCTGAAGTATTGCCCCCAACTCGTGCCAATACCTTACCAGATCCCTGTCTCCAAAAGCAGGTTCTATGGCAGAGTTAAGAGGTTTTAATTCTACAAATTCAAATTTCTACTCCTTCACTTACACTTAACCTCATGGTTACCATTTATTTAAATTTTTGAAGCCTCACTTTATCATCTATGAAACAGTAGGGATGAGTCAGCATTGAATGAAATAAATATAATGCCAATAGCTTGTACCTAGAACAAAGCATTTGCGCAGTAGATGTTCATGATCACTTTTTTCTTCTTTATCTGACAATCCTGGGGATCTAAGAGGTATAAGGAGACCTATTTCAGTGTTTCTGCAGACAGGTGGTTTCAACAGAATCACCTGGATCTGCTTAATAGGCAATACATGTTTTTCATTCCATTCCTGTGTGTAACTCATACAAAATGAACCAGATACTGTGCTTACTCCATGCGAAACAATCCTTCTGGGTGAGTTTGATGGAGAGTCAATCTTATAAGCCACTGTCTCATTCCTCCAACCTTAAATGGCATTGCTTGCATCCTTTTTGAAATATTTCTGCTAGATGTTTCTATAACTTCTGTGTTTTTTAACTTTTTTTTAAAACATTTTATGTTATTTTTAAAGAGACAGAGCATGAGCAGGGGAGGGACAGAGAGAGGGAGACACAGAATCCAAAACAGGCTCCAGGCTCTGAACTGTCAGCACAGAGATTGATGAGGGACTTGAACCCATGAATGTGAGATCATGACCTGAGCCAAAGTTGAACACTCAACCATCTGAGCTACCCAGGCGTCCCTCTATAACTTCTGTTTAAATACTTAAAATAGTGAACTCAAAATGCCTCTTGAAGCTTCTCTGTCTATATAGACAGCTTTAAGGGGTGCCTGAGTGGCTCAGTTGGTTGAGATCCTGACTCTTCAGCTCCGGTCATGACCTCACAGCTGTGGGATAGAGCCCTTCATTGGGTTCTATGTGGAGCCTACTTGAGATTCTCTCTCTCTCTTTCTCTCTTCCACTCTCTCTGCCTCTCCCTTGCTTGCTTTCTGTTTCTCAAACTAACTAAATAAACGGCTTTAAGAAGTGATTACTTCTGGGGTGCCTGGGTGTCTCAGTCAATTAAGCATCACACTTTGGCTCAAGTAACAATCTCACAGTTTATGAGTTCCAGCCCCACATAGGACTCTGTGCTGACAGTGTAGAGCCTGGAGCCTGTGTTTCCCTCAGATTCTGTGTCTCCCTCTCTCTCTGCCCCTCCCACACTCGCACTCTGTCTCTATCTCAAAAATGACATTTTAAAAAAAAGTGGTTATTTCTCCCCAAGCAAGATTTCTCTCCAGCATCCCTCCTTCACTGATGCAAATTCAAACCTCTAGAGTCATGAAGAAAAAAATCAACTCTTCTTTGTAATTGATAGCCATTGATCTATTTAAAATCACAATTGCCCCCCAAGTCTTCTCTCCTCTATTCTAATATATATCTCAACAAATTGCCATTCCCCAATTCCGAAATTCAGATTTACCTAGTGCTTGCTAAATATATTCTACTGCGAGAGCTCCAGCTGCCCACATATTCCTATGGTCTGACTGCTGGACCACCTTTAGAATTTTGCATAGATTGAATCTAATCTCTCCTTCACTTGGAAAGAGAATACCAAAAATGCATATAAGAGCCCATTGGACTTGCCTGTTATCTGCTACAAAAGGACCCTCAAGTGTTTCTCTCTATTAATTGAAGTGTTTTACATGTCAAACATTTTATGAACTGCTCAAATTCAATACCATGAGTTTTGTTATGAACATGCTGAGATTTTAGAGAGGCAGGAATAGGTATAGAGAGCACTGGAAGAAGAGTTCATAGTTGAGGCAATTGAAGCCATAGGAGGCCATAGGCCTTACCGAAGTTGGTATAATCAGTATAATTCTTTGTTCTCTAGGACAGTAATGACTTCTGAGAAAAAAAAAATCCTGCTTGTTTGGTACAGATGTCTCAGGCCAGAAGCTTCTACGCATGTTTTGTTGACTTTCATAGATGCAGTTCTTTCTTTAAAGTGTTGTTTTACTTTAAGCCTATATTTAAGAGTTAGGAAATGTCCACTGGACTAAAGATTCATATATTTTTCTGAAGAATTAGAAATCTTATCATTTTGGATCTGCATTCCTAGGTAGTAACAATGTGCTAGGCCTTCCTTTATTGGGCTTATATTTCTTGCCTTGCCTTTGTAGACACTTTAGCTTGCTATGCCCTCCCATGGAATAGTATTATATATTTTATAAGCATGTTCATATACTTCATTTAAAATGAAATATTCATATTTACTATGAAATTAAAAAGGACTTACATAAACATAGACCGTAAAACCTTGAATGTGAGTAAATTGTTCTACAAGAAAATATTTCTCTTTTTTAAAAATGTTTATTTATTTGTTTTTGAGAGAGAGACAGCATGCACACAAGTAAGGGGGGCAGAGAGAGAAAAGGAGACACAAAATTCGAAGCAGGCTCCAAGCTGTCAGCACAGAGCCCGACACAGGGCTTGAACTCACAAACTGTGAGATCATGACCTGAGCCCAGGTTGGACACTCAGGCACCCTGATCAGCAAACATTTCTAATAAAAATTAACTTGATAAATTAGCGATGTCTTGCAGTATGAGTAGTACATGACGCTGAGTGCCACATGATCACAACTGAGCCAAGGGTTCTTCTTTCTCTCTCACTGTAGGATTGTGGGTGATCATCTCCTACTTGGATGCTCAGTCTCACGCATGGTGTTTGGCAGAAATCAGTGATTTTTCTGAACACTGGAAAGTGCCCACACCTGGCATAGGACTATTGCATCCAACTATTGCTTCACAAGGAACAGCAAGAGGTTATGGAGGAGGGTCTACAGAGAGGAGGAGAAAATGGTGAAGGAATCCCTCACTTCAAATGAGATTAGGGAGATGTGTAAAGAGTGGTAAACAGTGCAAATTTTTGTAGAAAAGCACCACTCACATATGGCTGTAGCAGTGCAAGCGATGAATCTATTTAATGCCAATGCGATATCACATTTATGCGAAACCCTCAAAAGAAGGCAAAAGCAAATGTCGTTGGATAGATTCCTTATTAATGTTGCACAGAAAAAAAGAAAGATACCATTGGACCAAGAGATAGCAGTGATTTGTGTTAGTGAAAGTGATTTGTGATTAGTGATAGTGAAAGTGGTCCTACACAATAACACTCCTCTCTCTTGTCTCCCTCACACCAGCCACAAAGGTTTTCAAAGATAAGTGCAGGTTAATTTGTTTCTTTTTCTATTTCTTTTTCTTTTGTTTTAATTATTCTCAAGTTAGTTAACATATAGTGTAGTCTTGGCTTCAGGAGTATAACCCAGTGATTCATCATGTACATATAACACTAATCCCAACAAGTGCCCTCCTTAATTCCCATCATGTTTTACCCCACCCTCATCAACCCTCAGTTTGTTCTCTGTATTTAAGAGTCCCTTATTGTTGGCCTCCCTCTCTGTTTTTATCTTATTTTTCCCTCCCTTCCCCTAGGATTATCTGTTAAGTGTCTCAAATTCCACGAGTGAAACCATATGATATCTGTCTTTCTCTGACTTAATTCACTTAGCATAGCTTATTTTTCTTTATTTTTTGTATTTTCCTTATTATTTTATATCACAGCATTATAATCATTTTTTATTAATATATTTGTGTTGTGGAATGAATCATCTGAGTTTCCATTATTTCTTATGGGGAAATTTGCTTTGATATACAAGTGCTTTGGATTACAAGCATGTTTCTGGAAGGAATTATGCTCACAAACCAAGGTTTTACTGTATATGTATTTTATATTTGTATGAAGATATACCTAAGTCCCCTAACATATGCCAGGAGATGGTGAGGAGAGTATAATAGTTTAGCATTTCTAGAGTAAAATTTTTTTTTTAATGTTTTTTATTTATTTCTAGGAGAGAGAGAGAGACAGCGTGAGCAGGGGAGGGTCAGAGAGAGAGGGAGTCACAGACTCTGAAACAGGCTCCAGGCTCTGAGCTGGCAGTCAGCACAGAGCCCAACGCGGGGCTTGAACCCACGAACCGCGAGATCATGACCCAAGCGAAAGTCGGACGCTTAACCGACTAAGCCACCCAGGCGCCCCTAGAGTAAAATTTTCTGACTGAAAATTCCCATTTTGCTGTTCACTAGCTATTAACATGGGCAAGTCACTTTATGTTTTTGGGACTTGGGATCTTATGTCTATAAAATATAGATAATATCCATCTGATAGTATTTCAGAAAAGATTAAATTAGATAATTAGTAAGACTGTTAACTCCTGGGATATCATAAATACTTAATAAATAGTTGCCACTAACATTTTTAACTTAAGCACCAGAACCCTAGACCTCTCAACAGCTAATGTGGGGCTCCTCTCATTGTACAAAACTGCTACAGCCACTCTGTTCCATGTGCCTCATTAATTCATAGTTTCTAAGGTTTCTCAAAGTGAACATCTCACTGGACTGCTGATGACTATTGACTCATAACCAAATACCACCTGTCCCACTGAATTGTATTAAAATCATTCCCTAATTCAAGCTCTCTGCCCCAAATCTTCTCATATGGGAAATGTGAAGTCACCCCATAACTTGGTGAGTCACTGACATACTCAGCTTGAATCCTAGTTCAAAATGTATATTTTATGACTAATGTGTTCCAACAGTAAGGAATTAAAAATGGAGTAAGTTTCTAAATAAATCAATAATTCATTTACTGGAATCACAGCTGATATCATTTTTCAAAATCTGATAAAATCCTTGAACAAATGACTGTACATCTCAGTCGGTGTAATGAGTGGGCTTGCCACTACTGATACTTCAAGTTGAAAAATATACTTGTTCCAAAAATCTAGACCATTAACCTGTCTCCAATCCCAGGCAGCCAAGCTTCTTCAGATATCATATTTTTATTAGTCTCTGTTTCTCCTTTCTCTATTTTGATTCTGTGTCATATAGCAGATATTTGGGGGCTGCATGGCCACTGAAAATTCAGGCTGGAGGAGCAGAGATGTAGGCATTTTTTGAGATAGTACTTTCTGGTGCCTTAACATTCTATAAGCAGACAAGGTTGAAGGATCTGTGGAAGCGTTTCTCAGAGTTTGGTATTTGACTCACTTTCTTTGGAATCACAAAGATACATTTCTAAATTCATCCAAGATTAGTTGAATCATGATCTGGAACCCAAGAAACTTCCTTTTAAACAAGTGGTACACACTGAAATTGAGTATGTACTGAGCATTAAGAAATCAATGGGGATATAGAAGTTAAGGCTTGAAAAGTGGTTGTAGTGATGAAGGAAGGATTTGATTAACTCCATAAACAGGTGTAGAATAACACTGAAGACCATGGAGAATTCAGATTATCATTCCTACCCTCTTGATATGAGCTGTTGACTAAGGCCTTGGGTATAAAAAGAACTTAAAGTGTGAAGCAAGATAAATACAATAAAGTATTAACATGAGTAACTCAGATGTAAAGTACTCAAAGGAGGAATCCTTTCACTACGTGTACATAAATCAAATCATCATAATGTACGATTTAAATATCTTACAAGTTCATCTATCAACTATACCTCAACAAAGCTGAAAAAGTACATATTTTGTTTGGACTTTCCTAGTTTTTACTAGTGTCATTTTTATGTTCCATGATCCCATCAAGAATACCATTCTGCATTTGTTTACCATGTTTCCTATAACATTTTCTCAGACTTTTTGTGTTTCTGATGGGCTTGATAATTTCAAGGAGTACTGGTATTTTGTAGAATGCTCCTCAATTGGGGTTTCTCTGATATTTTTCTCATTAAAATGTTTTTTTTTTTGAGAGAGAGAATGCAAGCACAGGGGAGACGGGCAGAGTGAAAGAGAGAATCTTAGCAGGCTCCATGGTCAGCATGGAGCACTCAATCCCATAACCCTGAGATCATGACCTAGCAGAAATCAAGAGTCAAATGCTTAACTGAACTACCCAAGTGCCCCATTTTTCTCATTATTAAACTGGGGTTACAGGAGGACAAACACAGAGAAAGTGACATTCTCATCACCTGGCATCAAGGATACAGACTTTCAACATAACTTATGATTGTGAGTATTGTGTCAAACTGGAGAAGTAATGGGCAGCTGTTAGGAGTGCCATCTGATGGATGCTCTGGGGAGATTCTGCCCTTTGTTGCCTGAGTTTGATTTTTCAACAGAAGCCAGAAATCTTAATGTGTATGTGAAAAATCCAACTGTTAAATATTGACACCTAATTTGAATTTAAAAAATGATGGTTCCACAGTTGTGTGGACCAAATAAAATGTTTATGGGCCTATGTTAGTCTCTGGTCACTGGTTTGCAAACTCTTTTGCAAATACATGAGCATAATAAAAGTTTTTATTATTATTAATGTATAACTGACATATGACATTATATTAGTTTCAGGTGTACACCATAATGATTTGATAGTTGTATACATCATAAAATGGTAACCACATAAGTCTAGTTAACATCTGTCCCCATACATAGTTACAAAAGTTTTTTTTTTCCTGTGTGATGAAAGTTTGCAATATCTACTCTCTCAACTTTCAAACACACAACACAGTATAACCAACTATAGTTGGCTTTTAAATCTCTTTTAGAGAATTTCAATATCCACTCTCAGCTTACAAACATGCACACAGTATAACCAACTATAATTGGCATTTAAATCTCCTTTAGATCCTTCCTTTGACCATGGACTATAAACTAACACTTAAAAACTTAAAATTGCAGGGCATCTGGGTGGCTCTGTTGGTTAAGCATCTGATTTTGGCTCAGGTCATGATCTCATGGTCCGTGGGTTCAAGCCCCGCATTGGGGCTCTGTGCTGACAACTCAGAGCCTGGAGCTTGCTTCAGATTCTGTGTCTCCCCCTCTCTCTGCCTTTCCTCTCTTTGTACTCTCTCTTTCTCTCTCTCAGTGTTTCTCTCAAAATAACAAACATTAAAAACTTAAAAAAAAAAACCTTAAAGTTACTACTTAAAGAGCCACCCAATTTAACTCCATTGTAAATCAGAAAATACTTTAGAAATTGCATCACTAATGCATCAGCTTTGCAGCTTTGCTTTGCATATCCTAGACTTCCTTAATTAAAGGATCTCCCCACCATAAGACTTTTGGGTCTCTTAACATTAGGTGCTGATTCTCTAACATTCAGTCATTATTTTACCCTCTAAAATTAAATACATAAAACCCATTTTATAAATCTTCAGTACTATCTGTGCAATTATAAGTTATAAAAATCAGACTGGTTTTTTTTTCATGTCAGACTATGTCGGATCAGGCATATGAACCCAATGGCCCGAGACAAAAGCTAGTATATCAAATCAAGATACAAATAAATACAACTATACCATTCTTTATTCTACGAATAAGTGAAATAACCACATAACAAAATCAGGCACACATCCATAATAATGTGTTAATACAGAATGGAGAATAATTTCCCCAATAAAAAGAATGAAGAGGGTAGATTTAGAAGGCCTGGAATCTTTATCTGGCTCTTTACTAATATTATGGGGAGGAAGATGAAGAAAAAGGAGGTTTTAAGAACAGACCTAGCACCGTACGCTGGAAAAACTAACTCAAGCTTCACTCACAGTTCTCTTATCTGTAAAATAGGAGATAATTCATGGAACTGTTGTCAGAAATCAATGAGAAATGCTAAAGAGAAGGCAATCTATAAGAACAGTTAACTCAAAGGCTTGAGAGTGAGACATTTTGGGGTTTGAAATTTATCTCTGAATATAACTTGGACACACTACTTAAAGTCGGCCTCAATTTCCATGTCTATCAAGGAGGTAGAATGCTAGGCATGGAGGACTCCTAGAGAAGTCCACCCTTTCCCGCAGTAGGCCTCTGATGTGTACACTACACTTTCAGTTCCCTTCTTCAGTTTATTCCATTTCACTTTCCATCCACTTAGGATTTGTCACAGTTGCCCATTCATTAAAGGTTATCTTTCTATATTCAAGAATGGTTACGGATTTCTCAATATCCTTTCTAACATGTCAAAGGATTTAGAGAAAATGAAGGAGGCTGTATTTTATCCTTAGTTCTCTGTATTGAGTCAATTCCAAACATGTGTTTGAAATGAACATTACCCTTGTTTCACACCCTTTCCTAAGAATGTGGTGTCATTCCCTCCTTCTGCTCCAAAAATAAATGACTGGGACCTCAACAAGATTAAAAGCTTCTGCACAGCAAAGGAAACAACCCACAAAACTAATAGGCAACCAACAGAATGGGAAAAGATAGTTGCAAATGACATATCAGATAAAGGGTTAATATCCAAAATCTATAAGGAACTCACCAAACTCCACACCCGAAAAACAAACAACCCAGTGAAGAAATGGGCAGAAGATATGAACAGACACTTCTCCAAAGAGGACATCCAGATGGCCAACAGACACATGAAACGATGCTCAGCATCCCTCCTCATCAGGGAAATACAAATCAAAACCA
>NW_024081344.1:705138-769929 GCF_003009895.1 Hyaena hyaena
GTTATGCTGAGCGAAATAAGTCAGGCAGAGAAGGACAAATACCATATGTTTGCACGTATAGGAGGATTAGGAGGAACTTGACGGAGGAACAAGGGGGAGAAGAAGGGCGGAAATGGTGGGGGAAAGGGAGAGAGGCAAACCATGAGAGACTCTTGAATGCTGACAAAACCTGAGGACTGATGGATGTGGGGGGGAGGGGGGAGGGGCATGGAGGAGGATACTTGTGGGGATGAGCACTGAGTGTTATGTGGAAACTAATTTGACAATAAACTATTAAAAAAAAAAAAGATTTCCTTTCTTGTGAGATGATTAAAGATTGACAACCACTCACCCATGAGTCTAAACTGTCCCGCTGCCCTTCAGTGAGCTGAGCTCTGCCACAACTGCTATCATGCATAACAAAGCTGAATCAGCTCAGGGTCAGGCTGCCAAACATACAAGCAAACACAGTAGCATCCACATAAAATAGCAGAAGAAACTCTGCAGAAACCTCCAGCTCAGTGATTCTTGAAACAACTTCTAGAGCAAACACTCCAGAGCCATGCTGCCATGCATATGTACACACACACACACACACACACACACACTTATGTTATATATATGTATATATGCTATGTATACACATGTAAGGTGTATATGCATGTTAAGTTTTACACATTAACATATAATGTTTTTGTAAATAAACACTACTACATATAAACATATACATTCCCAATTCAACAGTGAGTAAAAGTCTAAAGGTCTAATTATTCCACACAGGAGGATAGTGTTTGAATCCAACTAAGAATTCTCTTTGATGTGAGGTATCTCAAAGTAGAGAGATTGCTACAGGACAAAGTAAATTCAGGAAAGCCCACAGTCCATTGTCAAAATCTTTCATGTCATTATTGTCAGGATACAAGGTTTAGCAATTCAAGACTTAAGGTTTTATGAAGGGTCTCCAAACCCAGAAAAAAGGCAGAACATGTGTTGTTTGGTTTTATTAAAAATAGGGGCGCCTGCGTGGCTCAGTCGGTTAAGCGTCCGACTTTGGCTCAGGTCATGATCTCATGGTTCATGGGTTCGAGCCCCGCGTCGGGCTCTGTGCTGACAGCTCAGAGCCTGGAGCCTGTTTCAGATTCTGTGTCCCTCTCTCGCTCTGCTCCTTCCCTGTTCATTCTCTGTCTCTCTCACTCTCTCAAGGATAAAAAAAAATTAAAAAAATAAAGTTTAAACTTATGTTTCCCTCAAAATTATGCACCCCAATTTTGAAGGTTTTTTTTTTTTTGTCATTATTTCAAAGACCTGTAGAGCTAGGTTTCCCTACTAATGATTTCAGATTCATAAATAAAAGGTATCAGTGGTATGGTCTAGAGCTTATAGGAAATTTATTTTCAGTCTCCTGAGTCAAGTGCCCTTCTATCATTTTTTAGTGCAGCCTGCAATTTATAAATATCAATTCCTTTAAAAATATATAGGCTGTTCTAGAGTATACAAATAAAAGGAATATATCCATGGTGATAACAATAACCCTGCAAGAGACAATATAATAGAATTAATCATCCTTAGCTTGCTGGAATGAATTTGTGTTTTATTTTGACTTTATTTTTTCTTTAGCTATTTGAGGGTTAAGCATTTCTATGGCTAAAGTTTTGAGATAGCTCACTCTTCACTGCAATGAAGACTATACAAAAAATAGGAGGTCTGTGGAGTGGAACAGGGAATAGGATGTTTTTTTTTTTCTCTTTCTTTTTTTTTCTTTATTTCACTGTTATTTTGAAATATCTCTGGATGTCAAATAGGTGTCAGGCAAATAAGCAGATGGACAGATCAGAATTGCAAGAATGATATCGTTTGGAGGTTTAGGTGTTAAACTTCTGAGCGTATAGGTTGAAGTAGAAGCCAAGGATATAGATAGATTTGTTCAAGAAAGACTTTTTTTTTTTTTTTTTGAGAGAGAGAGAGAGAGACAACATGAGTAGGCAAGAAGGGCAGAGAGAGATAAAGGGGGGGGGAGAGAGAGAGAGAGAGAGAATCTTAAGCACATTCCACACTGGGTGTGGAGCCCACATAGGGCTCAGTCTCACATAGAGCCTGAGGCGGGGCTCAATTTCACATAGTGAGATCATAACCTGAGCTGAAATAGAGTCAGACACATAACTGACTTAACCACCCAGGCTCCCCTGTCCAGGAAGATTTTTAAAGTGAGAAGAGATGCTCATAAAACTCCTATGAGGTGGATAGTATGTCTCCACCAACAGAGGAAAATAGTCCCAGGAAGGTTATTTAAATGTTTCTTAATCACATGATCAATGATAAAGCCAAAATTCCATTTGACTTGTAATTCAGGGTCCTCTTTGCTAAGGAATAGTTGAGTCAACAAGTATTTGTTTAGTGTCTATGATGGGTTAACTCATATAAGTTACATAGGGAAAACAAAATAAGAAAAGGCAAAGTCCTCCAGTCTGAAATAGTGTTGCACATATACTAGTGGATTAGTTGCTAGTGAAGATACTAATTCCCAGGCTTGGATGCTCTTGCTCCATTTTTTAGCCTTCCAAATCCCAATCATTTATATCAATGCCCTCCAACATCATTTATATGAGGAAGTCTTCTCATAGCATCACTGATGATAATTTCGAAGCATATATTTTTTAAAAGTAAATTTGACACATCTGATGTTAATTATCATTTTTAAGTACATAGTTTAACTCTTCAACCTGAAGGATAAGAATTCTATTTCAAATGTTCATAATTGAACTTCTCCAATACAGGAGATAAATTTATTGGAAGAATGAGAGAATAGACATTTTAAGAGTTATATATGATAAAAGTAAATAAAACAACAGAAGCATTTATTAATGACTTGGCTAATGGGTAGAAGTTCTGGAGTGGGGTTTAGGAAATGTGATTTTTAATACAGAAACTGAAGACACAAATTATAACCACCATGCACTTCAGTTTACACAATTCATAAGATGTAAATAAAGCACTTTTCCTGAGCTTTGATGGGAATGAGGAAAGCCAAAATAATACTAATAGATTCTAACATCAGTGTACTGTCTTGGCACTCCATCCTCTGTCAAACTTATTGAAATATCTCTAATTTAGACACTTTCACAATTCTGTTTTGTGCCTGAGTGGCTGTAGCTTATATAAGTCTTTCATCTTGACAAATACTCACTAGAATGGAAGGTCACTGGAGCCCCGGGAAGATGATTCTGTTCAGAACCCAATTAGTTTAGTTCCAACCCATGACCTAGTACTTTAAGGCTACTATCCTTTTTTAAAAAATGTTTGTTTAAGCTGTCATCCTCAAGACAGTATGGTATTGGCACAAAAACAGACACATAGACCAATGGAACAGAATTGAGAACTCAGAAGTGGACCCAAAAGTATACAGCCAACTGATCTTTGACAAAGCAGGAAAGAATATCCAATGGAAAAAAGACAGCCTTTTTAACAGATGGTGTTGGGAGAACTGGACAGCAACATGCAGAAGAATGAAACTAGATCATTTTCTCACACCATGCACAAAAATCAACTCAAAATGGATAAAGGACCTGAACGTGAGACAGGAAACTATCAACACCCTAGAGGAGAAAGCAGGAAACAACCTCCTTGACCTCCACCGCAGCAACTTCTTACTTGACACATCCCCAAAAGCAAGGGAATCAAGAGCAAAAATAAACTGTTGGGACCTCATCAAGATTAAAAGCTTCTGCACAGCCAAGGAAACAACCCAGAAAATTAACAGACAACCAACGGAATGGGAAAAGATAGTTGCAAATGACATATCAGATAAAGGGTTAATATCCAGAATCTATAAGGAACTCACCAAACTCCACGCCCGAAAAACAAACAACCCAGTGAAGAAATGGGCAGAAGACATGAACAGACACTTCACCAGAGAGGACATCCAGATGGCCAACAGACACATGAAACGATGCTCAGCATCCCTCCTAATCAGGGAAATACAAATCAAAACCACACTGAGATACCACCTCACGCCAGTCAGAGTGGCTAAAATGAGCAAATCAGAGAACTCTAGATGCTGGCGAGGATGTGGAGAAACGGGCACCCTCCTACACTGTTGGTGGGAATGTAAACTGGTACAGCCCCTCTGGAAAACAGTATGGAGGTTCCTCAGGAAACTTAACAATAGAACTCCCTTACGACCCAGCAATAGCACTGCTAGGAATTTACCCAAGGGATACAGAAATGCTGATGCATAGGAGCACATGTACCCCAATGTTCACAGCAGCACTCTCCACAATAGCTAAAACATGGAAAGAGCCTAAGTGTCCATCAACAGATGAATGGATCAAGAAGATGTGGTTTATCTATACCATGGAATACTACATGGCAATGAGAAACAATGAAATCTGGCCATGTGTAGCAACATGGATGGACCTTGAGGGTGTTATGCTCAGCGAAATAAGTCAGGCAGAGAAGGACAAATATCATATGTTTGCACGTATAGGAGGATTAGGAGGAACTTGACGGAGGAACAAGGGGGAGAAGAAGGGCGGAAATGGTGGGGGAAAGGGAGAGAGGCAAACCACGAGAGACTCTTGAATGCTGACAAAAACTGAGGACTGATGGATGTGGGGGGGAGGGGGGGATGGGCATGGAGGAGGGCACTTTGGGGATGAGCACTGAGTGTTATGTGGAAACTAATTTGACAATAAACTATTTGTAAAAAAAAAAAAAAAGTTTGTTTATTTATTTATTTATTTTACAGTTTATTGTCAAGCTGGTTTCCATATAACACCCAGTGCTCATCCCCACAAGTGCCTTCCTCCATGCCCATCTCCCTGCTCCCTCCCACACCCATCAGTCCTCAGTTTGTTCTCAGCATTCAAGAGTCTCTCATGGTTTGCCTCTCCCTCTCCCCCACTATTTCCCCCCTTCTTCTCCCCTGCGGTCCTCCATTAAGTTCCTCCTAATCCTCCCATATGTGCAAACATATGGTATTTGTCCTTCTCTGCCTGACTTATTTTGCTCAGCATAACACCCTCAAGGTCCATCCATGTTGCTACACATGGCCAGATTTCATTCTTTCTCATTTAAGGCTACTATCCTATTCTCTTTTGTATTTTATTGGTCTGAAATTAGTTTTTAGTCAGTATAATATCCATGCTGACGAGAATTTAGCTGTTAAAAACATTAGTATCCCCTGGTCAAAAATTAATTCTAGGGAAGGAGGAAGTTGAATAATTAGAGAACCTCAAGATAAAATATCCAACCATTGGGACATGTCACTAATTTGAGATAAAAATGAACCTTCCCACGATAGTGCCAAACAGAACTCTCTCCATCACAGCAGTGAGATCCTGGTGAAAGTAACATGGGCTCCTGAAACAGTTATACTGACATGGTGTGTTATGGAAGGCAATATGGTTTTGGTCTTGGTTCTGAAGTATATATAGACTTTCCCACACCACCAAAGAATTGAGAAGGCAGGCCAAAGCCAGATCCAAGGGTACGGTAGATAGAACTGGTTATTGATATACAGTGAAATCAGATCCAAACTCTCCGTTTCTGTGTACTGAATTCCCCCCATCCTGTCAATCCCATTTCACAAACTCTTAATGATGCTCTCTCCCCATCCCCCTACTTGCTTTCTAACCCTTCATTTAGTTGGAAGTACCTATAACTATGTCACTTCTTCCTAGGTATACCCATCAGTATTCATTCTTTTTATTCATTTTGTTCGCAACATTTATTTATCATTCTGCTGAATGCTACAGGGCAGTGCTACCCTCAAGGACTAAGTAGGCTAGCAGGAATATAGTGAAAACAATATTTGTGGCTCACTGACTATTTAACAGGCCCAGCTACAGAATACAGTTTTTTAAAAATATAATTTCTATCGTGATAGGTGAATCATGATAAAAAGTATCCTTGTCTCTATATTTTATAATGCAAGAGCTGAGATTTAGAGAGGTTGAATAATTTTTTCAAGGACACGGATTATTATTGGTAGAGTTTTGTTTTAATCCCAAATCTGCTGACTTTAGAATTCATTCTCTTTTTGCTGCATTATATGTCCATAAGTAACTGTAAAAAAAGAGTTTCAAATAATAAAATACTAACCATTGTAGTTGAAAATGGGGGAGATCAGAAGAGATGCAATTCAGAAGAAATGGTTTCTTTGTTCAAAGCCATCTCCTTAGTTTCTGGCATAATGTCCTTATAGCATTAAGACTGAATTTTTATTAACTGAGCAAATGTTCAGGCTACAAATGTCAGAAAGATAATTTTTAATGAAGTGCTTTTGTGTATGCATATACCTGTGTGTATGTATATATGTAATTGTGTGCATGAAGGAAGTAGAATTTGAAAGCAAAGACTTCAAGGCAAGAAATACTAAAGAGTTTTTGAAATTATGAATAGTCAAGTCTGAATTAATTAAATTCTTAAGAAACAGGAAAAAAATCTTATATTAGAATTTCAGATCTCTGCCTACCTGTATATAAATAAGGAGAACAATGCAAATATTGTTTTTCATTCTATAAGTTCCCTTTTCATTCTGTTAGTTCTTTCCTTTGCTGGGCAGGAATTTTTTTGGTTTGTCTATTTTTTGCTTTTGTTGCCTGTAATTTTGAGGTCATAAAAATTTTTTAATGTTTTTTTACTTGTTTCTGAGAGAGAGAGAAGAGAGGAGAGAGGGGAAAGAGAGAGACAGGGAGAGAGAGAGAGAAAGAGAGAGAAAGAGAGAGAGAGAGAGAGAGAGACACAGCATGAGCAGGGGAGGGTCAGAGAGAGAGGGAGACACAGAATCTGAAGCTGGCTCCGGGCTCTGAGCTAGCTGTCAGCACAGAGCCCGACATGGGGCTTGAACCCACAAACTGTGAGATCATGACCTGAGCCAAAGTCAGACACTTAACCGACTGAGTCACCCAGGTGCCCCTCAAAAATTCTTGTCAAGACCAGTATCAAGAAGACTCTTCCCTGTTTTCTTCTACTAGTCTTATAGTTTCAGATCTTAATTTAATCCATTTTGAGGTTTTATATACAGATGGGGATAGGGGTCCAGTTTTATTCTTTTGCATATAAGCACTCAGTTTTCCCAACATCATTTATTGAAGAGACTCTCCTTTCCCCATTGTGTATGTTGGAATTCTTGTCAAAAACCTATTGACCATAACTGGATGGATTTATTCCTGGACTCTTTACTCTGTTTCACTGTCAATTTTGGGTTTTTGTTTTAATGCAAGTACCATACTATTTTGATTACTGTAGCCTTGTAAAATATTTTGAAATCAAGAAGTGTGATGCCATCAGTTTTGTTATCCTTCCTTAAGATTGTTTTGGCTACTGGCTTCTTTTTTGTTCCATTTAAATTTTAGCAATTTTTTTTCTATTATTGTGAAGACTGGGACTTTGATAGGGACTCATTGAATCTGTAAACTCTAAGGCGATAACTCTGGTCATGTGGGCTTACAGAAGTTAGGTCTGGAAATGTCAGGCTTAAGGAAAACTTTAGTGTTTGTTTTTTTGCTTTTGTGATTTTTGGGGGGGTTCTGTTTGCTTCAGATGAGTTGATTTTAAGATCCAAATTAAGTTTTGTTATGGCAAAAATCTAAAGAAAAGAAGCAAGCAAGAAAGCCAACAGATCAAACACTGTTCTACAAGGAGCAAAGTATAGAAGGGAGCACTATGAAAGAGGATGTCATTTCTTCCAGGTACATGTTCTCTCCAAAGCATTCCTGTGTGTGTGTGTGTGTGTGTGTGTGTGTGTGTGTGTGTGTGTGTGCGTGTGTGTTTCCCTTCTTACTGATAAAATCCCCTCCACGGCCCTGAAGGAAACCACATGCCCAGAGAGAAGTTGTATGAAGAGGTCACGTCACCTATATAAAAGCCAGAGGAAGAGCAAAAAATGATAATAGTCATAAAAACAAAAAGCTTTCAGTGAGTAGAGTTGAAGTCAGGAGTTCACTATATCTTTGGCTAAACATAACAATACTTGACAATTTCCTGGCAATTTTTAAGATAAATGAGTTGTCTAGATTAATGACTGAATCAACAATTTTGTTTTCCTTAACTTACTTTCTTCCTCCCTCCTTCACTTAAAGCCCTTGAGTGCTTATTATGTGACAAGAACTGCTAAAATGCAATGAATAAGACATTTCCCCATCCTCAAGGACTGTAGAATCTAATAAAGTGAGGGAGACAACAGGGAAGAAGGGGACACATACATGAAAAAAATAGAAGAAGATGATCTGCATGTAGGGTTTCCAGAACAAGGAGAAATCACTTCATAAAGTGCTCACAGTGTCCCAAATACTTACAAGATGATAAGAACAAGATTCTTATCTCCATTTTAGGGGAAGCAACTAAGACTTAGAGAAATAAATGAACATGTCCCAGATCACATACCTAAAAGATATGAGATTCAAGACTACAAAAAGCAATCATCCTTCCTTTTCATCACTTCACACAGTCTCAGGGGAAAAAAGGCATATTTTAAAATGCTAAGTTTAAGGCTATTAGAATATAGCAACAAATTATACCTGCTTACATCTAAGTAAAAGATATAAAGCTAATGGAATCTGGTGTGTGAATTTTGAATCAAAAGAATTTATTGATGAAGGGATCATCTTGAACTTTAACATCAACTATTAATATTATTTAATGCAAGCCTTCTTTGTCTTATCCAGGTTCTACATCATCCCCATTTGCTGCCAGAAGAAACAATTAGTCATTGCATAAATAGATCAGTATTTGCCAACACTGTAGTTGATGAGATCCGATCTCTAGTGGCCCATCGGCACAGTGGCACCAAGCCCACCTCATAAGATCAGCTATGGGCATTTCTCTAGTTCTTCACTTCAAAGAGGAGGCAACAGTTTCAGCAACAACTATTAGCATGACTAATCTCACACAGCTGAGAAGTGGTGGTGCATAATTTGAGCAAGTATTTGTGAGTCTGAAGCCCTTATCCCTTCCCCTCTATTATGTCCGTTATATTTTATTATTTTTGCAGTTACACCTAGAGACTGTACACACTTTATATCTGGGAATTCAGACATCCCCCTCACCACCACTTCTTGTATATAAAAACTTCTTGATTCTATCAAAAAAAAGATTGAAAATGAATCAGTTTCCTGCCATCCAATGATTCATCCCTGAAACTCACCCTCCTAGATGAAGCAGCAGTACTACTCGAGCTGAGCACACTCATGGGGGACAGAAGCAACATTCATACTTTTCCAAACAGGACTCATGTGAAGATGTGTAGAAGCACTTGGTTATTACTCACATTTTGACTTTATTTCCAAGATGTTCTGGCTATAATAATTTCTGAATTGGAAGATTTGTTTACATAACCTTAGCCTACCTTATGTTAACTGTTGACCATATGTGTATTAGTTTTCAAGGAATAGATTTAAAGTGGACATATAATTTTACCACAAGTGTCAGGATAAAGAAGAGGGGTTTGCAAAGCAAAATTTAATATAAATAAATCAACATGACCCATAATTTGTAGATAATATTTCCTTGGTGGAGAAATGGCTGGCAGTGGAAGTCCTCCTCTCTTACTACCGCTATTATTATAACTTTCATATACTATTTTGAGCTCTTAAAATAGAGAATAAATAATGGTAGAAAGAAAATGAGATTCCTAATGAATGAGAAACACAAATGAGTTCCATAAAGTATTTATCTGCAGTGAAGTGGAGTTTGATTGTAACTTCACATAAAGAAACATAAACAAGGCATTCCATTATCTACAGATTGTCTATAATAGGATCTTTTATTTCTGCATTTTTATTTGAAGGTGTCAATTATGGGTAATGAAAAAGAACCAGAGAAAGTCTGTAACTTTTTTTCCCCTCCTGCTCTCTTTTCCAAAAAGTAAATTTCAACATGTAGCAAAGATGGATACTTAGCACTACATGGTAACTTGGTGTTTATGCATCTAATATTCATCATTTTGATAGTTCACTAATGGTTCTAGGGGTTTTTATAAATAGTCACAGTTCCTCCACAGGATTGTTGGGGAGAATAAGCTAGGATATGTATACTGCCCATCCATAACTCCAATGGGGATTGAGAGGAAGAGGGTCTGCCACATAGTAAGTAGATAGTAAACATGGAGTGTTATTTCCATGATCAAAAATATGCAGAGGCCTGTGAAAATATGTCCCAACTATGTTCTTCATTATTTAATGTCAGTATGTATCAGTGAAACTTTCCCAGTATCCAGGCTTTATGATATCTGATTTCTATCATAGGTTTTAAAACCTCATGTGCTCTTTGGTCTCTATTTTCTTTTTTTGTAAGACTTTAATTTTTAGAGCAATTTTAGGTTTACAACAAAACTGAGAAGGAGTTTCAGATTTCCCATATCTTCCCAATTATCAACATCAGTTACCAGAATGTTACTTTTTTTTTTTCTTTTTTACCAAAAATAAACCTATATTGACACATCCTAATCAATGAAAGTCCATAGTTTAGGGCTCATTCTTGGTGTTGTTTGTTATATGTGTTTGGACAAATGTACAATGATATATATTTATCATTATAATATCATACAGAGTTTATCAACTGTCCCTAAAATTCTTTGTGTTCTCTTTATCCTTCCCCCCATACTTCCCCAGAAATCACTGATCTTTTTACTATCTCCATAGTTTTACCTTTTCCAGAATGTCACATAGTTAGAATCATACAGCCTTTTCAGATTGGCTTCTTTCTTTGCCTTTTCATAGGCTGGTAGCTCGAATCTCTTCCACACTGAATAATATTCCATTATCTGAATATACCATAGTTTGTTTATCTATTCAACTACTGAAGGACATAGCTGCTTCCAAGTTTTGGTCATTATGAATAGAGTTGTCATAAATATCTGTGCACAGGTTTTTGTATGGACATAATTTTTCAACCTTGGTCTAGTTTTAAATATTTAGTTGGGAAATTTTATGGTTCATATACTGTCACTTTTCTCTTCTGTGTACATTATGGGCAGCACTAATTAAATCAAGCATTTTCTAACTGAGTCTATACAGGTCTCAGGGTCCTTTTTAACACATGCTCTGAACAGCCACTTAATAAATGATTCCAGTCAGTACATGAGATGTAATCCACTCATCATTCCTTTCCTGGAAATACTGCCCAATGGCATCATTCTGAGCTGCAGTTTCAGGATGGAGTTACATTGTATAAGGGGGCTATAGTGTCATAAAGAGGACAGCAATGACTGATGTTTCTTTTGGCATCTGCAAAGCCCATTCCTTGTCCTGAACACTTGTGCTTCATTACTCCAGCATGGTGATTTACAAGAACATAACTTAACACTTTTCAGAAATTTGCCAATATGAAACTGCAATAATAAAATATCCAGATTAATGCAAGTACTACTGTAAATATGACAGCACCACTTAGCCTCCAAAAGTGGGGGTGGGGAGGGAAGAAAGAATACAGTAATAACAGCTGACAGTTTCTTGTAACATGTGGTGAAATATTACTGCACCTCTGCTCTCACTTATGGGAAGGTCAATTAACCCTAAACGTGGAAAAATTACAGGAAGAAAGAAAAAAGAATCAGTGTAGAATTTATATTGAGGTAACTGGAAATTTTCATATGTTCTTAGCATCAGATACTTTATTTGAAGAGTATGTAAAAGTGAAAATTCTCTCAGTGTATCCTTCTATGAAAACAAAGGACTCCAAATTAAAAACAGAATATTTTCAACTGTGAAGTGAAAGTATGGAATGAGTGCTAGAAGGTTTTATTATCCTGTCATCCTGAAAGGCAGGAGGAAACAGACCTGGATTATACCTTTTCTAAGACTCTACTCAGGGCCGTATTTACTCTTCCCACACAGCCACCTCGCCCCACATGAATCTAACAAAGCTGAGAGGTGAGAAAAGAGAGGGAGAATAAACCAATGCTGCCAAACACTGCCAAAGTAGAGACTCATGTAACTAGTATGTAATTTTCCACTCTCAGCCACACCCCTGACTTTAAGGGTATGACAGGCAAACTTGTAGGAAATATCAACTCTTCAGCTTCACTACCCTCTTGTCCAGGTTATACAGTTCTACTTCTACTTTGCAGTGTCTTTCTTTTTTTCACCTTCAAGCTTTTTGAAGCTACAACCTACATTTCACCTGGATACACACTGGTTGTCTTATCTCTGCTATTGTAAGTATGGATCTCAAAGCAGCAGTATTGGCATTACCTGTAATCTTGATAGGATTGGAGACTATGAACTCCAAATCAAAGCTACTAAATCAGAATCTGAAGTTTAACAAGATTTCCTCATGACATGGTGTACAGTGGTGTTTTTCAACATAGCTCAAAGTTTACTCTCACCCATGACAGTCCTGCTTATCACACACACACCCCCATTCATTCATTTTTTTTTATTTGAGAAAGAGAGAGAGAGAAAGACAGAGAGAGAGAGCGAGACAGAGAGATAATATGAGTGGGGTAGAAGGCAGAGTGAGAGCATGTTAATCAGGACCCATGCTTAGAGGAGGGCCCGATGCAGGGCTTGATCCTATGACTCCAGGATCTTGACTCAAACCAAAATCAAGAATTGGAAGTTCAACCAACTGAGCCACCCAGGCACCCCAATTCTTATTCTTTATATTTCCCCTCCCTCCCTCTCTTCTCTCCTTCTAAGAAACAGAGTCAAAAGCAGAAGGAGAATATTACCTATTTCTCTATATGCCTTTATCAAAAACACTTATCTCAAATCCTCATGTCTGATGAAAAATGAAGTCTTGTGAGGACACTGCAGAACTTCTTGGTCTAGGTGAAAACAAATCTCTCTTTTCAAGATCTTGAGATATGAATCTCCCATACTCGTCTTATATCACCTATTGTTAAGCCCTTCCTATTCAGTGGTCAGAAGGTTTTCCCTACTGCTTAATCTAACTTGTTCCAGGGGCAATTGTTTCTTGGCAAATCTTACTCCCACCTCCGGAATTATTAAGGACAGTTGCCCACCATGTTGTTCTCCATAAACCCTTTAGCTTAACTCATTTCCTCATTTGTATTCTTCTCCAGACTATGAACTGATTTGACTAATTCCACTGCCTACAGCTCCTCTTGTAGAGCCACTCCGCTACCCTTCAATGACTGGAGTGGCTTCTCCTAACCTCTTTATAATTTTAAGGACACAGGAGGGGAGGTTTGCTTATCAACAGGAATCCCTCTCTCTTGCTCTTGTCTTTCACTCCATCTAATCCCTTTGGTGATTTCCAAAACAGTTGCTTGAAGGAATGCTCATGTAGCCATGCTGAGCACAGTCCCAGGCTAACAATAATAAAGAGCAGGTACTAGAAAGCATATTTCTGTGTGTGTGTGTGTGTGTGTGTGTGTGTGTGTGTGTTTATGAGTCCTGAATCCTTTATTTCATTACTGCCTACACAGAGATCTTGAGATCTGTTGGGAATGATAAAGGATCATTCTCATTATGAACCACAATTTCCCTCCCTTTGCCCCGTTATCTCAAACTTTGTTAATTTATGGTCATCAAAAATTATAGGGAAAGAGGAAAGGCAATCCCTGCTTAAAGTGTGAAGACAGGAAACCTACACTTTCTCTTTGGGTATGGGATAAGAGATTGAGAATATAGCATTCAGGTGATACATAAAACCTGCATTATATTCCTTTAAGAAGATAATTGGCAGAATCATCCATCATGGGGTTACTGCAAGGTTAGAGGTTTCTCTCCCTAAAGGTTTATCTTCTTAAGATGAAAAATAACAGGAAAGGGATGTAAAGAGGAGTCAGAAAGACATACAGAATAATTGACTAATTGATAAAGGGGAGAAAAAGGACATGAGAGAGGGGAAGGGCAACAGTTCTCTGGAAAGCAGCCAATGCAAAAAAAAATAAATGGTGTTTGGGTAGGGAGGAACACATCTCTTCCCAGCTTCTGAGTCTTGAATAACTCTAAATCAGTCTAAGTGGGACAGTACTCATCTTAGATGTTTCATAATAAATATCAGTCCTTTTTCTTTACTTTTTATCAGTTTAGTTAGAAATTTGCAAATCCCCTTTCATAAGACAGAAAAAAAGAAAACTTCTCAGTTATACTAATGTGGTCAGGATTTGGTAGGGAATGTACCTTTGTACCAAATGAAGAGAAAAATAAATTTGCCCTAAATAATTTTCCCAGCTCCTATGCTAGAGGGACCCTGAACTATAGTGCAGTCTAACTTTGTCCCTTCCATTTTTCCACACTAAAATCAGGTTTTGGTTACAATGACCAAAATCTAATTTAAACAGAGTCCTCAGGCCTGTAAGCTAAAATAAGCAAACAAACCAATTGGAATAATGTGGTCAGGTAACACTATATGCAGAGGTTTAACCCTATTACTATGTATCTCATTTGTAACACTTGCCTCTGCCTCCCCTGTCTGGACAGTGAAATATGTACATGGAAATTGGCAACTTAAAGATTATGTTCACTTTGTGTCTATAGTATAGTCTGGCTATCAGGATAATAATATAAACCACACAGAGTTTATATGGGAGAAATAGTTAAGATGAAGTCTCAAAAAAACTTAAGTATGTTATACATTAAGGATATATATCTTCCCAGACCGACCCCTTTATTTCCAATCTCATTTTCCTAATTCAATATGTGGCATATGCATATAATTGGAAAATTCACAATGTGGGTTGTTTTCTCATCTCATCTTACTATCTTTTCTTCAGCTTCTATCCTTGGCCAACCCTACAAAAATACTTCCTTTTACTAACCTTTTTTTTTTCTATATTTCAGTCTGAGTGATTCAGGTTTATGAGTAATAATAAGCTGCCATGTGCTCTTGACCTTTCACATGTTTCTTCTGATTTCACAACTACAGTAGGAGAAATATCTCAAGGGAAGGAGTCGAATCCAATGCACTGTCTCCACCCCCACTCACTATTCAATGAGGATTGTATGCATTGCACATACTGTTCGTTTTTTTAAAATATTTTTATTTATTTCTAGGAGAGAGAGAAAGACAGCGTGAGCAGGTGAGGGTCAGAGACAGAGGGAGATACATACTCTGAAATAGGCTCCAGGCTCTGAGCTGGCAGTCAGCACAGAGCCCGACGCGAGGCTCGAACCCACGAACCGCGAGATCATGACCTAAGCGAAAGTCGGACGCTTAACCGACTAAGCCACCCAGGCGCCCCATGCACATACTGTTCTGCATAATCATCTGTAATACGGGGATAATTAATCAAATTCATAGACCTGGCATGAGGAAAATATAGTTAAGCTAACATATAATAGAGCAAGGAATATTTGCTAATTTTTCCTCCTACTAAACTTTTGACAATAAAGATTGTCCATACAAATGCAAACAGATAGATAGAGAATATATTATATATATATATATATAGAGAGAGAGAGAGAGACAGAGAGAAGGAAAGGCAATCCCTAAGTGCATTATATTCCTTTAAGAATATATTTTATAGAATATAAATATATATATATTTTATCTATTAAATATAAATTTTCTCCAAAATATAAATATTATATATATACATATATATTTTCTATATATATTCTCCATTAAGGCAGAGCCCAAATCTGTTATTTTATTGTTTTGTTTTGGTTCTCACCACTATGAACTTATGATACCAGACACAGAATATGACAAGTCAACAGTCACTTAATATTGGTATATGAATAATCAATCCCACACTCAGATTCTGCTTCTTTGCTCTTTTTCCTCATGATATGACATTTTAAAATGACTGCCACCACAAAAATTCACTTGCAAAATTTCCTTCTGTAAATTGAGTAGACAGGTAATGGTTTTAATGTTTAAATGTACAACTCAAGATCACAGGGAAATGTTTGGAAGCCCATTAAATAAACATACAAAAGTAGCAGAACTTATGCAAATTCTTCTTAGCAGTCCTCCCTCTGCTTCTGGCCTCTGAAAATCCTTACATAAAGTCCACTCAAAGGGCAGGATGGAGTGAGAAGGGGGTCTGAGATCCCTGAGTAACTGAGAATTGCCTTCTTTCTCAATGAGTCGTGCTATAGAGAAATGACGAACCCGCCATGTGATAAAAACATGAAACAAAGAAATAAAAGTAATTGCTTCTATTGTCAAAAGTTTAGTAGGAGAAAAAATTAGCAAACGTTCCTGGCTCTATTATTTGTTTTATATATTATATATTATTTGTTTTATATCAGCACAGAATGACTGTATATTTTGGACCTTTTATCTGCTGTTTACTGTAAGAAAATATTTCTTTTTTTAAAAAATAGTTTATTTATTTTTGAGAGAGAGAGACAGCATGAGCAGGGGAGGATCAGAGAGGGAGGGAGGCACAGAATCTGAAACAGGCTCCAGGCTCTGAGCTAGCTGTCAGCACAGAGCCTGATGTGGGGCTCGAACCCACGAACTGTGAGATCATGACCTGAGCCGAAGTCGGACACCCAACCGACTGAGCCACCCAGGCACCCCTGTAACAAAACATTTCTAAGATGTAATGAGTCAATGGAATATTCAATCCTGGAAATACATGGGAATAATTGAAAAAAATATTTCTAACATAGAAATAGAAAACGGGGCACTTAATAAGAGAAGTTTAAAACAAATGAGCACTAAAGGGAAACATTTTGAAGTTTAATGCCCTGGTTTTGGCAACCTTATCATGGACAAATTTGGGGCCCGTTTTCATTGGATAGAGGTAAAATTTAAGAATGGGCACTAATGTATGTGGTGGATATGTGTGGGTATAGGGGACCCATATATAACATGCAAAAATATGTCCTTGCTCTACTGCTTAATTTGATAATGGGTCTTAGAAAGGATCCAGTAATTCATCTCATTAATTGTGTCCAATGGGAGTGAATACAGAATAGTGGTGGAGGACACACACTTCAGAGGCAGACTAAACTGAGTTTGGGAACTGGGATCCATCATTTCCTACTTGTACATCCTTAGGCAAACTCTCTTTCAATTTAATTTTTCTCATATGTGACATGAGATAATGCCAATACCTCTTATCATAAGATCACATGAGAAAATGAATATAATGTCCTTAGCATCATGCCTGAAACATAAAATCCACTGAATAAATGTTAGTGATGCTGTGGATGTCAATAGTTATGGTAATTGTGATAACAATAATAATGTTGAAGATGATGATACCAGATTTTTTTTTATCTATGGTATGGCTTGTCCTTTAGAAAAATGTTTTAGAGGCTTAGCAACTTTTAAAAATGCTCTTTAATAACTTAAAATAGTGAAGGCTTCATAAAAAGTCCTCTATAATCCATCTTACAACTTCCATGAGAAGTTGTAGAGGCACAGAATTCTAGGACCAACCAATGTTAGGATTAAAAGGAAGCAAAGCCAAAATCTTCATTTAATATGCATGGAAATTGAAGGTCACAGTCTGGTTGGCAACACCTATGACTCAAGACTCCTACCTCAGTACCCTTTAAAGTATGAAACATCAAAAACTACACAACAGTGCACCATACTCCCAAAACACTATGGCAAACACTTTAAGAGATTAATTTAATATAGTTGGCACCATCAGTCCATAAGTGGAATCACTGCTGGTAGGAAGAGGGTGGAAAATGACCAGGTGAATAGGCAATAAGAATTCTAGCAGGTCTCTCTCCTGTCCAAAGAACGAGAAGCATAGCTGCACACATTTGCCACGTCTATAGAATACACGGTTTTTCTTGGTTACTCATGACACATGACAAATATTTCATGGGATACTTACATAAGTGATTACATAAATATTTCATAATATGCACTTAAAACATTTACTTTCCAAAGTCAAATTCATGCTATAAAGAATACCAGCTTTTAAGAGCACAAAGAATGGGAGTATTAGACAATTAACATTCTGTCAACAACAGTGTAATCGATAATTCGAGCAAGGATCATCCAAGGATAGTAGACGGAGTTTGTGAAAGTCTGAAGAGAAAAACAGGTGATCCTTTTGTAGCACATCATATATGCTTTCTTCTACAATCCACACTGTGATCAAATGGCAACTGTTACCTCAACAGGTGACTGCTGAAGTTCTTAGTAACAGCCTGGAACTATCCAGGAATTTATATTCACCACTACACTCTCAGGACTGTGTACCAGCCATGGAAACTTGAATCTACGTTGGCATCTTTGAGACAGAGCTTTGCCTTCCTATAAAATCAGCCGGGCCAGAAATGCCTGGACGGATCAAGGATATCTGAGAGTATTCTCAATGAGCAGGTAGCAAGCTGTGGAATACACACTGAATGCTACCATTTCCCATGACCCAAGCTGGAGTGGTAGCAATAGTTTCTTGGCCTCAGATAAAAGTATTCAAGACTTGATGTTCTGCAAGAGAAATAAAATATAAGAGTCTAAGGGCACCTGGGTAGTTCAGTTGGTTAAGCCTCCGACTTCGGCTCAGGTCACGATCTCACAGTTCATGGGTTAGAGCCCCGCATCAGGCTCTGTGATGGCAGCTAGCTCAGAGCCTGGAACCTGTTTCGGATTCTGTATCTCTCTCTCTCTCTCTCTCTCTCTCTCTCTGACCCTCCCCTGTTCACACTGTTTCTCTCTCTCTCAGAAATAAATAAAAACATTTTTAAAAATGTAAGAGTCTAACCTACACATATTCAGCAACATGTGCTTTCCCTGTCACCTGAGCATTTCCTCCATTACCCACCAGTTCTGTCCTATTAGCCTCCTGATGAAAGGACCAGCCTGCCTGTCTAAGCCTGCTCCTGTGTTTTACCCTGAAATGCCCCTGCTACTTGACAAAACACATCAGTGCGAGTCTGCTCACCTCGGTAGGCCTCCCTTTCCTGCTTGAATGCACACCCACAAATCCAAACAGTGTTAAAGGATATTGATGAAGTGGATGCCTTTCTAAGAATGATGGCCCAGGAGGAAAACAGAAACCATGCATAGTAAGCAATCAGGAAATGTCAGCAGACCTCAGAGAAACCCTTCAAACACACCAGAGCATCGAGACAAACATCAAAACTAATGGAGTGTTTGTAAAGAGATGTGTGTTTGCCCAGGAAGGGAGGTAGGAAGTGAAGTGAGAAGCCAGGTGGGAGGACTCTGTGTGCTACTTGGGGGCTGACTGCATGATAGGAGAAGAATACATATCATGTGCTGCCAGTCTGAAAAAGAGGCTGGAAAGGAATTTGAGGATGGAGTGCACAGTTGATGTTTTTGTCTGAAGTACATTCAGTTCCCCTTCCGGTTATAACCCCTTATTTTCCTAGGTGAGTTAATTCCCCACTATTTTGTCAACATGTTGTGGTGCTGGGGAGGGAGTAATCCTGCCTGACATTAAAATGTCATTAAGGAATGACCAAGGGGAATGGCACACAGCCCAGACCACAGTGATTGATTTAGGGTTAGTCACATGACTTGAGCCAGAGCAACCTGAACTGTTGAGACAGTACTCTAGATCTTTAATTGCAACTCTTGGGAAATAGAACATCTTTCTGCATAAGTAAAATAGGTTCTGGAGGAAGCAAGAGTACAAAATGGGATTAGGCATACAAAACAAAACAAACACATATTAAGGGAAATATCTGGGAAGGCTGAGAGACACGGAGACACGTCTTCTTCATTACACTGGTTGTGCTGGGCTGCTGTGGTACAATGCTTTTAGGGAATTTAGAAGCCTCTTTGTCTAAGGGGGATTACTAGGGGATCATCTTAAACTCTGCAAAGAATTTAACGAAGGGTGTTACAGCTATACCCTTAATATACACTTCTCCCCAGCCTCATTTCATTTGAAAAATCTTTTACTTCTTGGAAAGACTAAAGATAGGAAACATTTTACCAGCCAGGCAAGCCCTATCCTTTGTAACAACTTTATAGCCTCTGAATAAAAAATTACCTGAAAACTAGATTCCTTTCTAAGTTCATTCCTCTCTCCTCTAATTTTTCACAAGGAATAAGATGAAGCCAACTGGAATTTGTAACATTCTGCATGAAAAGCATCTTTCCAAAGCTCACAAATTCAGTATGTAAATTTCTTATCTTCCAGGTGACCAAGATGATAGTTTTACTTGTGTAATTTGAGTCATCTTTTTTTTTCCAGCTTAATATTACCTTTTTCTCACTGCTTTTCTACCTTTATTAAACCATTTATGTGCTATTCTTCTAGCCTTGGCTAACATTTTCACTGGATTTAGTTCAAATCTGGATTTAATTACTGAACAAAGTGGATTATGTTTCTAGTTTAGGATACAGAGGCTACAGAGTGGACAATACCAATGAAATAAAATTAACTCACAACAAGCTAATCAAGTGGAGAAATCTCAGCATTTCCCTAGAAAGCTATTATTCGGTCCCGTATTTATTTTTTTCCAAAATTACTGTTTTCCACAAGGATCACTCCAACAGTAATGAAGCAGAAAAATTATGCATGTTAAGAAATTAACGTGCTCCATAATGGGTTATAAACTTGTACCTCTTCATTGCTCATGCACTTTTGATAAGCCTGACAAATTTTAGGCCTCTTTAATTTAAAATACAGCAGTTTTAGTTCTTTAAGTTACAGTGGAAATAATTTCCCTATCTATCATCAGAATTGTTCAGGGTAGTCAATTAATCTACAAAATATCATGCAGAAAGTGATTTTTTTAAATCTACTCCAATCAGTCATTTAACCTGTTTTAGAAAGGAAAAGGACTATTTTCTGAGAACTCCAAATCGAGACTTGAGGCAAAAGCTTTCATAAGCCTTTATAATTATGGAGGCAAGATTTAGAGATAGAGCTGCTGTTGTCATTATGTCTTCGTTGGTATGAGGAGGGCCATTGCTATGGGCAGAAACCACATATGAAGAAAACAAAAACAGCACATTACAATAGGACATGCAACACTGACTCCGGGCACCAAGAGTTTGTTTCCTCTTCCACCAGATGGGGGCTTGTGGAGTTGCTCATCTCTCTCTTCCTTCTCTTAGTGGCACCGTCAGCTTCTTGCCAAGCAGACGAAACAGGTTTGAAAACAGTCAAATGAAGAGCCAGCAGAGGAAGTTGTATCTACTCTTTCTTAATGAACTCCACCCAGGGTCCTGTGTTTTTTAAGTGATTATTTATGAAGACCTTTCTCTATTTTTCCATAAGAGCATTTGGATTCATACTCAAAATATACCAGAGAGAAGTAAGAAGCATTTTCAATGATATAAGATTAGATTTGTCAGTCCACAAGTTATGTGGGGCCCAATGAACTCTCTCCATGTATGATTTCCCTAATAGTAGTACATTATAAAGGAAGGGACATTAATAAGCTGACAGACTGTCAGAATCCCAGACTGTGAGGCTCAGAAAACAGAGACAGATACTGTGCTAACATAAAGTCTGAGTATTGTCATCCTACAATTGTAGGGATAATGGATCCCCACTCTCCTAAGAAATGCCATGAATCCCAGCACTATGAAACCATAATTGTGAACTTGGAAAAGAGGAATGTGGCAGCGTGGGAGGGTGGTATTCAAAAAATTGAAGGTAACTATATTAGTGATGGAAAATCAGTATCATCTTCTACCCATAGCAGACATCACTAATTGTAATAGTTATGCATTGCTGTATAACAAAACATCCCCAAACTCAGTAGCTTGAAGCATTTCCTAGTTTACAAGTGTGCATGTGAGCTGGGTAGTGCTGCTGGTCTCAGCTGGGCTCACCTGTTTAGGCAGATGCTCATACGTTTGCAGTCAGCACCAGAGTCAGCTCAGGGCCAACTGAACAAAATGGCTGAGCAGGAACAGCTGCTCTTTGTATTTGCATGGCTTCTCATTCTCTAGGATAGCATGGACTTATTCAAAAGATGGTAGTACTGAAAGTTCTTAAAGCAAAGACAGAATCATGCAAAGTTTCTTGAAATCTATGCTCAGAACTCAGAACAAAAATACTTTCCACAATCTACTGGCCAAATCAAGTTACAAGTCAGCCCATATTTAAAGATTGGAGAATTAGACTCTGAAACTAAAGAGGGACCAAAAACTGTAGCCATTTATACAAACTCTAATCTAGCACAAAACACCTCCATGTTAGGGAATGAGGAAGCTTCCAAATCCTCGTGGGCCCAATCTTCCAAATAGTCACCCCCAGTTTTTCAACAAGCAAATTTATCATCCATGGTATATGACAATATGTAGTATTAGCCCATTCACTTAGACTTGGATAATATAATTATATAATATAATCAAACAGTGTGTACTATTCATTTGGTTAACTTAGGAATGAATAAAAAATGATTTCTATATAAACTATCTCAAATATTTTCTTCTCATTCCTAAAATATATATTGTTTAAACTATCCATTTTTTCTTCATCATGTACAACCGTATTTCTCTTTTGATGTAGAAACACTTTTATGTTTGTGTTGTATGTAATATTTTTTAAATTATAGTTTTTATATAAGCTAACTTCTTTAATTTTTGAGGTAGGGAAGGCAGGAATTATCATTTTCAAGTTCCAATTAAAAATATAAAGATCAGAGAAGTTTAGTAATGTATGAATCTCACACATTTAGTAAATAAAGGGCCTATAATAAAAGGGTAAATCCTTACCCAGCAAAGTTGGCTTCTGTACACTATATATATTTGGAAATCTGCCCTAGAAATTTCTTTAAGACTAACTGCTTACAAGGTTGAAAATGAGTAAAATAAGTGACGTATAAGATTATTTATAGGTCTAGCACCTAAATATATTATGGCTAAAGCTAGAGAATGTTGACCCAGTTTTTCCAAGGTCTTCAGTATGACCTATGAAGATCAAAAGTCACCTTACCAAATTCAGAAAATGCCCCCAGCATCTCAACATCTCAAAATCTCAAAACTAGAACAACCAATAAATAACACTACAATAAATATGCTACAGAATAGGAAATTACTTTCTGGTGTTTTACGTACTGAAGCAAGAGCATTTGAATATTTTCTTAGCTGTTTTATGGGGAATGACTACAGATACAATTAGGCACCAGCGACTTACCTGTACTAACGCTGCAGGAATGGTGATCCAAATAATCATACCCTGTGACCATGCACTTTGTATCATCAAAATGAGCGCTACCACCAGTGGTCACACTGCCAGGTCATGGTCTCAGGAAGAACCTCAGGTCAAAATTAATTATTTGTATCTTATCCCCAATGCCAGCAGAATGGAAAGTGAGCTAATATCAAATCTCAAAAACAAACAAAAAGAATTTAAAAGCTATAAACAGAAAATTACTATATTTTAGGTAAGAATAAAGAAATGAAATACAAGTCTATGATATAGGTGCTCAAATTTGAGAGAAATTTGAAGAAAAGGCCTGGGTCTTCATTGATCTAAGATTACTAAGAGATGGTAATCTAGTCAACAAAAATTTAACCATTTCAAACTTCAGCCTCACCAGCATCTTCAATACTATTGTGTGCCATTACTTGAATAAATCCTTCATGTAAAGCCAGTCAGAATTCAAAAATATCATATTTATCCTCATGACCAACTTTGAGGAGATCCATTATTCCAAATTTATAGGTAAAATTGGTTAAGTGTGCAGATAGGAATCAAACTCAGATCTTCCTGATTCCCTGATACTGAAGTCTAGTTTCTTACTGACCACATTACATTCTCCTTCCAAATCCCTCAATCAGGAAGACATGCTCTAGACTCAGGACTGTCACCATAGTTTGGGGAGGATGGACCAAAGTCACTAAAATATTCTACAGTTAAAACAAAATCCGACTGGGAAGGGTTTTGGAAACCCTAGGCAAAAAATAATTATAAAATAAAGTGACTTTTTAAAAATTTGGATAAATTTGGCTAGAGTATAGAATTTACAGAAGTAGATTTAGCATTCATTAAATGGTCATAGAACTGTCAATCATGTGGCCTTACTCAGTTACTAGGAGTTAGAAGACCCAATGTGTGGTAGCCTCAGAAAGGTGAATTTACCTTACTATATGGAAAATAAAAACAAACTATATATATCTCTCCATACGTATCAATAGATAGATAGATAGATGATAGATAGATAGATAGATAGATAGATAGATAGATAGATAGATAGATGTAGATGTAATTTGACTCACACAGTAGACCCCTAACAGTGTAGGGGTTTGGGGGTTAGGGGCACTGTCCACCTGTGCAGTCAAGACTCCACATGTAACTTTGGACTCCCAAGAAATTTAACTACTAATAATAGCCTACTGTTGACTGGAAGCCATTATGGTAACATAAAGAGTCAATGCATATTTTGTATGTTTATGTATTGTGTACTATATTCTTACAATACAATAAGTCAGAGTAAAGAAAATATTACTCTAAAAATCATAAGGAAGGGAAATATATTTACTGTACTACATTTATTGACAGCACAATTTGTTTATAAGTCACCTCTCTCAGTACCTATATCAATATTGTCTTCTATGATACAAAATACTGTGGACATTATATGTATTACCAACACTAGATATCAAACATGAAAAGATAATGTACAGTTTGTATTTGTGCACATAGTTCTGATAAATTTTGATTAATTTTTATAAATTATTTCTCTATATTATATGGTAGTAAATGATAAAATAGACTAGTATCTATACATATTTTATGTATTTGTGGCATATACTTTTTTAGGTTTTTCAATGAGTTTTAATTAGTCTGATGAATAAGACAATTTCGTAGGAAAAGAAACAGATCTTCAGGAGAAACAAGACTTACATAAGGTTGTTCAGTGGGGAAAAGACAGATAGGTCTTGAATGAAGGTCTTATGATTTCTTGTGCCCTGGGGGATGAGAAGCTGTTTGGTGTTACATATACATCATGCTTCACAGTATTTGAAATGCTCCTGTGGGCATTGTCCTGTTTGAGCCTAAAACCAACTTGGTGATTTTCACATCTTAAGCTGTTCCTGAAAGATTGTGCTTTACTCCTCAATTCTAAATATCCATGCAACCTTCACTCTACACCACATGGTTATATATCGTTATCCTAGATAACTTCATTCTTGCCCAGCCTGGCTCCTCTGGCTTTGTCATGTCCCTTCTAGTAGACTCCATGCTTGCAGATATCCATAAGTCTATCTTACTCTTCTGCATTTTCCCATGGTGAAGAGGAAAGGCTTAGCAACATAATCAGTACAAAATTATGTGTACTTTAGTCCACATGCCAACAATATATGCCATTTTACTGAATCAAGCCACTGTATCTCAGGACATAAGTTGTAACATATTTTCAAAGAAAGAAAAATTGAAAAGGTTTACCCACTATTATTTCAAATGTACTAGTAGTGTTTACAGCACCTTGTTCTAATTATTTTATTTTTTATTTTTATTTATTGTTATTTTAAATTTATTTATTTAAATTCAAATTAGTTAACATATAGTGTAGTTTTAGTTTCAGGAGTAGAACCCAGTGATTAATCACTTACATTTAATCCCCAGTGCTCATATCTCTTTCTTAAAATTTTCAACATTTCTTTCTTAATCATTTCAATATTTCTAGGGCATTTGGTTTGCCTGCAAGTTTTTTCAAATTGTTGCAAATCTCCAAAATATTTTCCAATGCGGTAATTAAAAAAAAAAACTGAATAGAAGTGGACCTGCTCAGTTCAAACCCATGTTGTTCAAGGATCACCTATATGAGTGCATATGAGAGGGAGAGAGAGAGATAAAATATCAAAATATAAATAAGATCTCATAAAATAGGATTTTTCTATTTCTATTTCTACTGACAGTGCTCAAACTGAAGCAAAAAGACAAAATACCAAATGTCAAGAATGACTTAGGGAAGAAAGCAAAGAATAATACCAAGACAAACAAAAAACTCAGTTATACATCCATTCACCCATTTAAATCAAGAGACCATGTCTCTAGATCAAGGGTCAGAAAACATTTTCTGTGAAGGGCAAAAGAGTAAATAAGTTTAAGTTTTGTGGGCCACAAATGGTCTTACATAATCTCTTCCCCCAAATCCGTCATAAATGTAGAAGTGATTCTTAGCTGATGGGCTATAATTTTCCAACTGACGCCTAGATAATGTTAACCTTCTTCAGCTGTGCACACAGGGAAGGCCAGCCATCACCCCAGTCTCAGCCATGTATCCTTTGGTTAATTAACTTGAACTTTTAGAGCTAGCTTTAGGCATTATACCTTGGATCACTTACAAATGAATTTCTTCCCTACAGACTAGTCAGAGGGGCACCTAGATGGTTCAGTCAGTTAAGCATCTGATTCTTGATCTTGCTCAGGTCATAATCTCACGGTCATGGGATCAAGCCCCGAGTTGGGATTCTCTGTGTTCCTTTCTCTGCCCCTCTTCATGTACACATAACAACTTCCAAAATGTGGACAGATATTTTTAAGTTGTTAAATTCAAGCAGTTTCCCTACTCTGAATCATATTGGTAACCTCTAGTGGGCAATTCTAGAGGTAACTTCATTTTAAGACACCAACATTTTCTTTTCTCTTCTTTTTTTCTTTCATATTTCACTGTTAACTTGGTTTCCATATAACACTTGGTGCTCATTCCAACAAGTGCTCTCTGCAATGCCCATCACCCCCCTTCCCCTCGCCCCCATCCCCATCAACCCTCAGTTTGTTCTCAGTATTCAAGAATCTCTCATAGAGACTATGAGAAAAAACTTTTTCCCCTTCTCCTCCCTCATGGTCCTCTGTTAAGTTTCTCCTAATCCACTTATAAGTGAAAACATATGGTATCTGTCTTTCTCTGACTTATTTCGCTCAGCACAACACCCTCAAGTTCCATCCACATTGCTACAAATGGCCAAATTTCATCCTTTCTCATTGCCATGTAGTATTTCATTGTATAGATAAACCAAATCTTCTTGATCCATTCGTCAGTTGTTGGACACTTAGGCTCTTTCCATGTTTTGGCTATTGTTGAAAGTGCTGCTATGAACATGGGGGTCCATGTGCCCCTATGCATCAGCACTCCTGTATCCCTTGGGTACATTCCTAGTAATGCTATTACTGGGTCATAGGGGAGTTCTATTGTTAACTTTTTGAGGAAACTCTACACTGTTTTCCAGAGGGGCTGCACCAGTTTACATTTCCACCAACAGCATAGGAGGGTGCCCATTACTCCACATCCTTGCCAGCATCTAGAGTCTCCTGATTTGTTCATTTTAGCCACTCTGACTGGCATGAGGTGGTATCTCAGTGTGGTTTTGCATTGTATTTCCTTGATGATGAGAGATGCTGAGCATTGTTTCATGTGTCTGTTGGCCATCTGGATGTCCTCTTTGGAGAAGTGTCTGTTCATATCTTCTGCCCATTTCTTCACTGGATTATTTGTTTTTCAGGTGCGAAGCTTGGTGAGTTCCTTATGGATTTTGGATACTAGCCCTTTATCTGATATGTCATTTGCAACTATCTTTTCCCATTCCGTCAGTTGCCTATTAGTATTATGGATTGTTTCCCTTGCCGTGCAGAAGCTTTTTATCTTGATGAGGTCCCAATAGTTCATTTTTGCTCTTGACCCCCTTGCCTTTGGAGATGTGTCAAGTAAGAAATTGCTGCTGTTGAGGTCAAGGAGGTTGTTTCCTGCTCTCTCCTCTAGGGTTTTGATGGTTTCCTGTCTCACATTCAGGTCCTTTGTCCATTTTGAGTTTATTTTTGTGTATGGTGTGAGAAAGTGATCTAGTTTCATTCTTCTGCATGTTGGTGTCCAGTTCTCCCAGCACCATCTGTTAAAGAGGCTGTCTTTTATCCATTGGGTATTCTTTCCTGCTTTGTCAAAGATTAGTTGGCCATATATTTGTGGGTCCAAATATGAGTTCTCTATTCCATTGCTCTGTGTGTCTGTTTTTGTGCCAATACCATACTGTCTTGATGATTACAGCTTTGTGGTAGAGTCTAAAGACTGGGATGGTGATGCCTCCCATTTTGGTTTTCTTCTTCAATATTACTTTGGCTATTTGAGGTCTTTTGTGGTTCCAAACAAATTTTAGGATAGTTTATTCTAGCTTTGAGAAGAATGCTGGTGCAATTTTGATTGGGATTTCACTGAATGTGTAGATTGCTTTGGGTAGTAATAACATTTTCACAATATTTATTCTTCTGATCCATGAGTAATGGGGAAAAGCTAAGGGCTTTCTCCCTGAGATCAGGAATACGACAAGGATGTCCACTCTCACCACTGTTGTTTAACATAGTGCTGGAAGTCCTAGCATCAGCCATCAGACAACAAAAGGAAATAAAAGGCATCAGAATTGGCAAAGAAGAAGTCAAACTTTCACTTTTTGCAGACAACATGATACTCTACATAGAAAACCCAACAGACTGCACCAGAAGCCTACTAGAACTGATCCATGAATTCAGCAAAGTTTCAGGGTACAAAATCAACGTACAGAAATCAGCTGAATTTTTATACACCAATAATGAAGCAACAGAAAGAGAAATCAAGAAACTGATCCCATTCACAATTGCACAAAAAAACATAAAATACCCAGGAATAAACCTAACCAAAGAAAGAAGAGATCTGTATAATGAAAACTATAGAAAACTTATGAAGGAAATTGAAGAAGACACAAAGAAATGGAAAAACATTCCATGCTCATGGGTCAGAAGAAAACACCAACATTTTCTAAGAGACGCTGTACCTAGAACCAAATCTACATAACAGATACATTCACTTCCATATCATAGGGGCCCTTCAAACCCAGTGAGTCCACAAGAGAAAGGATTATGCTCTCTCCCAGATTCAAATCTCCATTAATTCACTCTTTGATTTTTGTTCTAGTGTTACTCATATACCATAGGCAAAACACTCCCTATGATTAGATACCTTGAAGAGGCCCTCAATCCCCTGCTCCTCCCTTACTCCTTATAATAAGTTAACCATTAAATGAAGTTGATTGCAGTTCAAAATGTCTGTAAATTCAGGTGTTTCTTGTGAAGATATTGTGACAGGACCCAAGCATGTCCTGGTCTCTTATACTCCCCCTATAAGCTTCTCCCTGGTCTTTCCAATTCCAGTGACTCTTTCTTCTAATCTGCCTAACTAGTAAGCTGGGATTCCTCCTGCCCCCCAGTGGGAAGAAACAGCTTCTTCAATTAAAAAACCTGTCTTCACAGTCTCCTGCACTATCTTGGTTCCAGTGCCTAAATCATGTTAGCACAGATATTTTAACCTGCCATTCAAGGTCACAGGCACCTTCTCTGTACCATCTTCTCCAGCTAGCCGTCCAGGGAGGATTCTTTGAAAAGTTCCCAGAATACCAATCTCTAAGTAACAGAAAAATATATTTCAAATATAAGAAAGAGGAGTACCACATGTGGTTCACAAGAGTATTTTGTGAAACTATTTGGGTTGGTAAGACTTCCAAATAGCAAATAGTGTTACAAAACATGGTGGCCAAACTTATTTCTAAAGATTTTGTTGTGCTGAGATTAGAACGTTCAAACACACTGTGAAGAGTAAGAGAGACCAAACAATCCCATAACTGTCCTCTTTGTCAGCCATTCTCTTAAAAGATTATCAGTGAATCCTATTAAATAAAGAAAGTTGAAAGGAATATAAACATATTTACCTCCCCGGAAATCTTGTCTTGTCGGTACCTGGTCCAGTTGCACTGAAAATCTCATTTGCTGTTGGAGGTGGTTATCAAGAGGATATGACCACTGGTTAATTTAAGGGCTGGACTTGACTAAAGGGAGGCTCCTCACTTACTCCTTTGTCCTTGCAAGGTACATTCTGCTCACTATTCCCACAGCAGGAACTGTTTTCAAGTATCCACCTTGAGAGTAATGTGTTGTTGAGAGTTGGGTGGTATATATGACTGAACCCAGTTCATGTCTCTAGGTGAGGTTTAAGATGCTAGCAGGCAGGTATGGAGATCTACTCATCTTGCAGTCACTCACGACAAGCTTCATATGTAAATTCCCTTGTGTATAAAACCTGCTTCTGGAGTGGTCTCCCTCTTTCTTCCATCTCTCTTTGCCCTCCATGTAGGGATCCAGTTTAAGAACCAACACCTGCCATAAATAAGCTGAGTCTTTTATAATGCTTTGCCTTCACCACACTATTCCTTCTTCCTGGAAGCATTTAAACTTCCTCCATGCCACAGGTACCCATATCTAAATTATTTTCCTCATGTTCATAACTGAACTTAAAAGTTTTTTCTGCTTGCCCTGAGCAAGTTTTCATCTTTCTCTGCAATCTGCATTTAGTTCATACCTTTACAATATCACTTACTATGTTGATTTTAATGCATTTGTTTACAAGTTTATTTCCTGTAATATTCTATGAGTTACTTGAGGGAAAGTAGAAGTTCTTATTTATCTTTGAAGTCCCAGTTCCTAGCTCACTACCCATCACTGGGGATTGGCTCAGTAAATGTTTGTTGATTTCATTGAATGAGCTCCCTGAGAGAGAATCTGAATTGTATTCTCTCTCCAATTTTACGAAATCGGTTCTAGTCCCAACTGAGTCACTAGGCAGGTGTTTAACCTTGGGCAATCACTGTACTTGTGAGGCTTAGTGTTTTTGAAAAAAAAAAAAAAAAAAAGAATAATGCCAAGTGTTCTCTCTAGCTCAAATGATTATTTCAAGAATAAAATGGGATAATGTGTGGGAAAATGCTATAAAAATGAAAAAGAAATCTACATACTAAGTTTCTTTTCTGTAGTATTTACCATAATGCCAGCATACCATTAAATATTTGGTAAAATGAATGATGTAGGCCCACTGTTGATGAAGGTCTATCCTGGAACAGAAAACACTAATGTGAATGTCCAGGGTTCTGTCTCCTATCCAAGAGGGACAACATGCCAATATCATATTCTGGAAATTTGACTCTTCTGAAGAAACTGCCAAAGAAGTGTATCCATTTTCAGTAAGTGTCATAGTTTAGTTCATGAGCATGTTTGTGAGAAACTCTACAAAATGGAATCATATACAGGAACTGAATTTGAAAAGAAGGTTAAAATTGGACAATATCAACAGAGGGAGAAGAGAGAAATAAGCTGATAAGGGTTGAGACAGTTTTTTATGCACAATAGGTCACTGAAAGTGAGACAATTAGGCATACTAAACCCAATCATATGAAAATGATTCATCACTTTGCATACTCTAAGACCATCTTGTAATTATTCATTCACTCATTCATTCTACATATCCTGTAGTGTTTACTCTTTTTTTTAAACACATAGCTATTAAGCACCTACTGAGGGGAAGGTTAAGTGGCAGGTATTAGAAATGCAATTTTTGCCCGTAAGTATCTCACAGTCTAGGAGACAATGAGGAACAAATGAGCAATGACCAGAGAGTGTAGAAAGTGTTAATAAGTTAAGTGTGAGGTTCTTTGAGGGCAATACGTGGACCACCTAAGAAATCTGGGTGCCAAGAACATCCAATAAAAGAATTTTTCTAAACTATATCTGAATTCCCTGGATTTCTCTTTAAGAATGTCAAGTATAGGGCTATGACATAGCCTTTCTAATCAGAACTTCTGAAGTCAGGGCTCCAAAATATGCATTGTAACCAAGGGTCGAAGCAGTAAGCCTAGTGCTGAGGGAATGTGAGAAACACTATCTTCTAAATAACTGACATCTATGCTGAGACCTTCATACAAGTAGGAATTAACTCAACTCTTGTTTTCTTCTGCACTATAGATGTAATAACTAGAAATCTGTGTCAGAATGCAGATCAATGAATGTGATATATGGAAATAGCTTTGAATTAAATATAAACTATTGGCTAATTTGTAGAGATATAATTAGTCACAAATTATTTACAACCCAGCACATAATCCATCGCCATAGAAGGTTCATAGTTTACCCTCTGCATCACACCACCTGTGTTCAAACCTTAACTTTGCAACTTATTAGGTATATAGTTTTAAGAAAATCATATAACATCTCTGTACATCAGTTTCTTCATGTAAAATAAAATGAGTGTACTAAAAATAGGGCCTACCTATCCTGCAGGGAGGATAAAGTAAATGGCATAAATATTGAGAATACCATCTGGCACATAATTACTCTAAGTTTTGAGTATCATTATTAATCTCATTCTGCTTATTTGTTTCCTGTCTGGGCCTAACCTGGGCTCCATACTCATTCCAGGTCAATTCATTTTCCTGCATTTAATTTTCTTGTTGCCTTTCCAAATAGTACATTATAAACACTGAATATGTCTTATTGAGGCAAGTAAGAGAGGGATCTGATCAGATATTTGTTTCCCTTGCAGTGTTTGTCACATCTTTACTCTGCATGGTCTTTGGGAGGAAACCAGTCAATTTTGTTCTTGAGATAATACATCCATATCTCTATCTATCCATCATCTATTTTTGATTAATAATATATTTGATTAATTTTATTCTCTCATAACAACAAAAAATTTCCCCTTCATTAGCACACAGTGTATCCCTCAAAATAAAGTAATTGGAGACAATCATTTGATAAGAACATGAATATTAGGAAGCTGATATTTTATCTTAGCAGAAACCCTCGAAATGTTCTGAGCACAGATTAGCATTCCCTCTTTTTCTCTACCCCACACTCCCAATTACTTGCACCTGATTACATCAGCTTCTCTTCAGCCTTCAGCAGTTGGTATCCATGGCTCTTCATTAGATAGCTTACTGAAGTTCTCTACATTATGTAAATTTATTTTGCTTCCACAATTCTCTATTAAAGGTCTTGAAAGTGAGGCCTTGACAATTTCCAATATCTTGTACCTAAATACTTTAAAATTCCATAAATTAAAGTGCAGTTAAATGAGTTTAAAATTATATAAGTGGAACATTTAATGATCCTGTCCAAGAGCATTTTGGATGCATTCTTATAATGTGCATTACTTTAAAAATTAAAACACTCTAGTTACTTAGTGGAAAGATATTTTAAAGTTATACTTAGAAGTACATTTAAGTTAAAATATGATTAAAAGTCAAAATAGAATCACCAAGTTTAATTGGCTCAAAAAGCCCAGTAAAAATAAATGTCTTTCTTATACTTAGATATTTCATGGCATCCATGTTGTTCTGAAGGAACAATAACAGAGATTGTAGCTCAGTGAGAATGTCAAAATCAATTAAGAGTTTTACACTGGGTCTAAATGTATTACAATCACAATAAGCATGTAGGAGCATTATATATATATATATATATATAATATTAAGTATTAAGCAACAATGTCATAATGTAGTTGTAAAGATAAAATTTAAAAGTCTGCATCACTATGTACTAAAGAGTTCACAACTCTTGATCTGCCATTACCTAGCAAAGAAAGAGCAAGAGAAGCAAGATTTAAACATCCAAACATGACAAACATCATAATACAAGCTCCAATAGTATCCAAATATAGTTCCTTAAAACAAATGATAAATAACTCAAAAGAGCACTATCTAGAATATGTCATAAGATGTTCTTTAGATGCAAAATACATATTTTATTTTGAAGAATTCATACCAAAAAGAATGTAAAATGTCCCATTAATATTTTGATATTGATCACGGGTTGCTAATATATTTTTATGTATAAATACATCAATACAATTATTTTCACCTATTTCTTTTGTATGGTGACTATTAGTGAATTTAAATTACATATTTGGCTGAATTGGATTTCTAAGGGGTGACACTGATCAGGAACCACTTACTTTGATGCATAGAACAGTGATAAATATAAAACACTAGCTTTTAGGAAATCGGGAGAAAAAGAGAGAGAAAAGACTAGAGATAGAAGGCCTTCTCAGCACATGAGGCTTGAGTTGGGTCTTATTGACTAATTTGATCAGGCAGACAAAGGGAAAAAATGCAACAGCACTGAGCCAAGATAAAGATGCCAATGAGTTTAGCATAGGGTGATGACTATTTGGCCACCATTATGACCATGCCAAGCAACATCTGCAGAAAAGCTAGCAAGGAAATTAAGCTTGAATAATTTTGTTTTTCTAATGGACATACTGGGATGAAAAAATAATAAGAATGAAAATTTCTGAATTAAAATGATAATGAGGGGTGCCTGGGTGGCTCAGTTGGTTATGCATCCAACATCAGCTCAGGTCATGATTTCATGGTTTGTGAGTTCAAGCCCCACATCAGGCTTTGTGCTGACAGCTCAGAGCCTGGAGCCTGCTTCAGATTCTATGTCTCCCTCTCTCTCTGCCCCTCCCCCACTTTTGTTCTGTCTTTCTCTGTCTCTCAAATAAATGTATAAAAAAATTTTTTAATGATAATGAGAAATCAACATTGATTAATTAGAGAATTTCTTTGAAATTACCAACATCTGTTTACAATTTTGTTTTAGTTTATTTACTTACTCTTAGTTTATTTTGGTAAACACATAGCATGAGATTTATCCTCTTAACAGATTTGTAAATGTCCAATACAGTATTGTTAACTATAAACACAATAGTGTATGTCAGATTTCTAGAACTAATTCATTTGCATAATTGAAATTTTATGCACATTGATTAGCAACTACTCATTTTTCCCTCCTCGTAGCCCCTTCAAACCACCATTCTATTTTTGTTTCTACAAATATGACTTTTTCTTTTTTAACATTTTTGGTACTTTTAAAAATGTTTATATTCATTTCTGAGGGAAAGAGAGAGAGTGTGAGCAGGGGAAGGTCAGAGAGGGAGATACAGAATCTGAAACAGGCTCCAGGCTCTGAGCTAGCTGTCAGCACAGAGCCCAATGCGGGGCTCAAACCCACCAACTGTGAGATCATGACCTGAGCTGAAGTTGGGTGCTTAACCGACTGAGCCACCCAGGTGCCCCCAAATTTGACTATTTTAGATACTTCATATAAATAGAATCATGCAAAAGTTTTCCTTCTGTGACTGACTTATTTCCCTTAGTATAGTGTTCTCCAGATTCATCTATCTTGTCACATATTGTAGGATTCCCTACTTTTTGAAGACTGGATAATCTATTCCATGTATATATCACATCTTCTTTATCTATTCATCTGTCATTGAAAATTTACATTGTTTCCACATCTTGGCTCTTGTGAGTAGTATTAGACTGAGCATGGTAGTAGTAATATCTCTTTGACATCCAGATTTTAATTCTTTCGGACAGATAACCAGGAATGGATTACTGGATTATATGGTAATTCTAGTTTTAATTTTTTGAGGAGTCTCCATACTATTTTTTATAGTAGCTGCATTTTGCATTCCTACCAACAGTGTACAAGGGCTCCAATTTCTCCACAACATCCTCAACACTTTTCTTTTTTCTTTTTGATAATAGCCATTCTAATAGGCGTGAGGTGATATTTCATTGTGCTTCTGATTTGCATTTCCCTGATGATTAGTGATGCTGAGCATCTTTTTATATACCTGTTAAGCCATTTTAATATCTTTCTCAGAGAAAAGTATATTCAAGTCTTTAGCTCATTTTTAAATTGTTGCTGTTTTTTTGTTTTGCTATAAATATGCTATTCATTTGTTTTGTATTAGTTTTTGAGTTACAGGAGTTTCTTATTATTTTAGAAACTCACCCTTTATCAGGTAAATGGTTTGTAAATGTTTTCTCGCATTCCATAGGTCACCTTTTCACTCTGTTGACTGTTTCCTTGGTTTAATGTAGTCACACTTGTTTGTTTGCTTTTGTGGCTTGTGCCTTTGGCATCATATCCACAAAATCATCGCCAAGAGTAATGTCAAGGAGGTTTATCTTCCTATTTTCTTCTAGAAGTTTTATGGTTTCAGGTCTCACATTTAAGTCCTTAATCCATTTGAATTAATTTTAGTGAGTGGCATGGGATAGGGTTCCAACTTTATTATTATGCGTGTGAATATCCCATTTTCCCAGAACCACTGAAAAAACTATCCTTTGCCTATAGACTATTCTTGGCCCCATTGTGAAATATTAGTTGACTATATACGTGTCTGCTTATTTTTTCTAGGATCTTGATTTTGTTCTATTGATTAATATGTCTATTTTTATGCCAGCAGTATACTGTTTTGGTAACTATAGCTTTGTAATATAATATGTCACTCAAAAAATTAATTCCAAATTTTCTCACACTCTTGATAAAAAGAACAGGAACCACTTCCACATATATTTTATGAGATCATAATTACTCTGATACCAAAGTCAGACAAAGATACCAAAAGAAAAGGTAACTGTAGGTCAATATCCCTGATGAACACAGATGCAAAATTCAACAAAATATTAGCAAGTCAAATTCAATAGCACATTAAAAGAATTATACACCATGATTAACTGGGATTTATCTCTTGGATGCAGGAATGATTTAACATACAAAACTCAATTGTGATACATTATATCGATAGAAGGAAGGACAGAAATAATCTATCAGTTTGTGAGTCCACCAAGTACGTAGCTCTATGAATAGGATGAGAAAACAAATGCATAGCTTTGTACAATTTCAGATCTCAGAATAATCAGAAACCCTTAAAAGCTTTCAATGAGGCCAAAGGAGTAGGAACTCAGAATGGTATGGGTCTTTTCAATCACAGCGTAAAGCCAGAGGTAGGTTTTCAATCAACTGCTGAATATTAAACCTCTCTAAAATTTAGTGGCATAAAGAAATTGCCATTTGGGGGACCTGGGTGGCTCAGTTCATTAAGCATCTGACTTCAGCCCAGATCATGATCTCCAGTTCCTGAGTTTCAAGCCCTGTATTCCACTCTGCTGTCTGCATAGTGCTAGCTTTGTATCCTCTGCCCCCCTCCATCTCTGCCCTTCCCCATACATGCTCCCCCCCTCCAAAAATAAACATTAAAAATTTTTAAAAAGTAATCGCCATTCAATTATGCCTACAATTATGTCAGGGCACAGTGGTGGTGGTCTTTCTCTTCCTGAGATAACTGAGGTCTCAGCCAGAGGGCTCAACTACCTATACAAATAACTGAGATAGGTGACTAGGGTCATAGGTGTAGAACCTCAGTTTTGTTGTTGGATGAACTGTTTGTTTTATTTCTCCAGTAACATCTACTAATTTGAATTCTTCAAAGTGGCTTCTTCATTCAATGTCTGGGATCTGGACTGAGGTGGTTGGACCACAATCATCTCTCTTTCCAGGCAGCCTCTTCGTATGGCTACCTTGCTTGAATCTCTTCCTTCCGTGGTGGTCTCTAGGTATTCCTTCCCTAGAGCAAGTTTTTCAAGAGGACAAAGTGGAAGCCACAAAGTTTTTAATGACCTAGCTCCAGAATTTATAAAATAGTTTTTGTCAACTCTATTTGTCAGGTGAGTCACTAAAGCCAGTCCAGATTCAAGGAGAGAGTAATTACACTGCTTCCTCTTAGTAAAAGGATTAGCAAAGAAATCACATTTGTATTTAACATACCATTTGAAAGAAAATTATTTTTAGCTTAGAATTACTACAAAGCTTAGCTTTCAATCAAGCATGAAAACAGACATTTCGTACCTACAGGGACTTGGTGTTTTTTTCTAAGACATCATTTCTCAGGAATCTACTGAGGAGCTATTATCCAGCAAAATAAAGGAAGTTTATCAATAAAGTGAAAGATAGAGAATCTAGGGAACTCTGATTGTGAAACAAACCTAAAATCCAACCATTCCAGATTATAATAGGTGGATTGAAGCTCCTAAAGAAAGAGCACCAAGGAAATTTTTTAAACAAGAATAAAAAACAGATTAAATATTAGATATGTTTGAGTGTTTTGGTCAAAAGCAAAATTGCTCAGAAGGCATTTGATAGATGTAATGGAATGAAATATAGGCATATTAAAATTTATAAAAACTGATCAAAATAACAGATATTAATGAAGGGAGAACAAAAACTTCGATAAAAATACAATTCTGAATCTATAATGAATAATATAAACAGAGCCATAATAATGTATAGAGTGAACATTTACGTAACAGTATCTGGGATAAATCCATTGGGAGAATGGGAGAATCTAAGTGAGGATGAGGTGCTCGATAAGAACGTTCTATCTTTGTCTATTATTGTAGTATATCAAAGGATACTGTGAACATTTGATAAAGTATCTTTTAATCATTATAAATACATTGTTTAGAAATAAAGAGATAAATGCCTAAATACACAATTAAATGAAAAGAGATTATCTCTGGGGAGAGAACCTGGGGAGTAAAAAGCAGTGGAGAAATATTTCCTGTATTTTGTGGTAAGCATTTTAATTTTTTTATTTTTTTAACTTTTTAATGTTTTATTTATTTCTGAGAGAGAGAGAAAGAGACAGCATGAACAGTGGAGGGTCAGAGAGACAGGGAGACACAGAATCTGAAACAGGCTCCAGGCTCTGAGCTGGCTGTCAACACACAGCCCAACGTGGGGCTCAAACCCACGAACCACGAGATCATGACCTGAGCTGAAGTCAGATGCTCAACTGACTGAGCCACCCAGGTGCCCCAAGCATTTTAAGTTTTAACACACACACACATATACATGAAGGGAAAATGAGACACATGCTGACTCTATGATCCGTTTTTTTTTTTTTTTTAATTCCAGGGTTTAAACATTTTTTACATATTCGAAAAGAATTACAAAGCAAAAAACAGGTTTTGACAGAAATTATGTCATAAATGATTTAATGAGTTGCCTACCTCAAAAAGTAGTACTAGATTTCTGTACATATTGCTGCAGAAGCTAGACCCATAAAAAACAAAGTTTTGAGAGAAAAAAAATAGACTTAATGAAATTTGTATGTGGAATGACAGACCTGAAGAATTGCATTTTGTAGCAAGAATCTAGCCCCAAGGAACATCTAACAACATCAACACCCCTCTAGCTGAAGAGACTAAATGAATAATGAGTCCAGGTTGCTGGTAGGTGAGAGGAGAAGGTTGTGTTTAGGAAATAAAGCTCCATAACATATTTGTGGATGTGGCATGTTTCTGAGAAAATGGGACTGAAGAGCAACTAAGTAATTGAGAAGACTTCAAATATGTTAAAGAAAGGCAGAAAGGCAGAAAGGTAGAAAGGCAGAAAGACAGAAAGACAGAAAGAAAGAGGGAAAGAAAGAAGGAAGGGAGGAAGGAAAGAAGAAAGAAAACAGAAGAAACAGAGTATTACAGGTAAGCCCCTTGGCCTATGTGTGTTCATGATTTGATTAGTTTTATGTTGAATAATATTAATGGCCTGATGTGATATAATTAATGCCAAAGTACAGTAATTATAAAGTGATTATAATTAACCCAACAATTAAATTTATGAGAAAAAATGAGATAAAGGAAATAACATGCATACTTCATCAATGAAAATACCACTTAATGAATAATTAATCACATACTCCAAAAATGATGGAGTTTGTAGAAAGTCTTCACACTATCACCTTTCACAGCAGGAATAAGAATGAATCTCTTACTTGCCAAGCAACTGATTTCTCCACTTAATGCAGAAAAATCTTTATGTGGAGCAAGGAAACAGACATGAAACTCTCACCTGTCTGGCTGACCCAATTATTTATGTAATACATCCAAATCATGAACTCCTTGTTCATAGTTTGGATATTTTACAATTGCTATCATTTTGTAATCATGTACTAGGTACTTTGCACACATTTTCTTAAATCATTAGATCCTTTTAGAAATTCTGTAGAAGATATTATTCCCTCCACATAATTTCTGGAAAGATATGAGAAAACTAAGACAGAGAAAGTTAAGATCACTTGCACAAGTCAGCAGGCAGTGGAAGAGTCAGAAGTTGACCATTGGTCACCCTAATGCCAAAGTCTTTGTCTTTCTAACCACTTTCTGCTGCCTCCAGTAGCCCCAACCTCCATGCTATTTACAACTCATCTTCTATATTCTTGAAGACATCCTTAATGGACTGCCTAGGACTTTAAACGAAACTGTTGTCTCTCATCCACACCCTCAAATCAGGGTCCTGATACCTGCCTCTGTGGACCTGGTGTGGTAGAACCCCTCCCTAAGGAATGTGGTGAAAACCTTAAAACAAGAGAAGACAATCAGGGTATGTGCACGTGGGCAACATTCCTCATGACTCTGTAACACAGACCATGCATTCAGACTATATGTTACCATATATGGGAGACAAAGGAGCAAAAATTGTACAAAAGTCAACCCCCACCCCTCCACTGCACTCAGGGGTCAGGCTTTTTGGTCTTAGCCCCCTGAGCCTGTGGTGTCACAAATAAAGCTGCTTCCTGGAAAGAAAAGCCTTGGTGTCCGACTCTCTGTGTATGACTCACCACTACATTGGAAGCTGTGAAAGAGGAAGACAGAGGCTGGAACAGGAAGTGGGGGTGTTAGAAGAATCTGTGGGTAGGGCAGGAACAGCTGACAGCCTGCACAGGGTTAACCGGATCCTCCCTTCTGTCACTGTGGATATAACATGCACAGACCTCTCTAACTACAGGCCTCTTGTCCTGGCTCTTAAGAATTGATTCAAACCTTTTGTAATAAAAACCGCCTTCTCCAAAACTGTATTTGCTCATCACTTCTGGATGTTTTAATTAACACAAAGGACAGTCCTTGGCCTTTCAGATTCTGGGTTGTTTTTATATTCTTATTTAGTTGACTTAGAGGGATTTTTTTTCTTGATTCTCAAGTTTTTGTTAAATTCTAGAATACGTTATTACCACTATGTCTTGGACACAGAGTGGTCTGAAACCCCAAAAAGCCAAACCAGTGAAAGAAATGGTTGCTGGCTGCTGTCTTCACAGTGCTCTCTGAGTCATTGATATTCAAATTGGAGACAGCAATAGGTATGATGCATTCAATCAAAGCCCACCCACAAAAGCAGAGAACAGAGAACTGGAAGGAGAATGAGACAGACTAGGAGGTGGTCACAGAATTACATGGAGAGGAGGACATTTCAGCTAATTCAAGGGATGGATTAATTCCTGATACTGCACCAAGGTTAAGGTTTAAACTGGCAACTATAATATGCCACATCCCCCCCCCCATTGAGAAAAAGCCATCCCAGCAAGAAAATTCAATAAAAAATGGGGAGCTCCCCTCTAAATAATCCAGACATTTGAGTCACTCTCAAGTGAATAAATGTTTTGCTGCCCAGGGTGGGACACTGGGAGCTTAGATATATTCAAATGAGACTTACAAAGACAGATAGCAAAAATTCCATCAGAGAAACAGCACAAGAGAGCAAATAGGTCACTGTGATGATTTTCATCAAATTGACTGAATTGGCCTTTGGATGGACAATCATAAAAATGAACCATATAGAAAGATAACAAGAAAACAAAAATGTAAGTTTTTTAAATGTCTTAAACCTCTTAAGGAACAGGGAAAATTTCTGTTCCTTCCAACCAAAGTGATTCCTAACCTAACCTAACCTTTAAAGTATTAGGACTTACTCTCTGGCAGTAAGGTGATTTTTCTCTTATGCAAAAGAGAGCTGTTAATTGGTTTTAATAAAAAGAAGTCTGTTTAGGTCTCTGGCAATGGCACTGCATACAAACCACCCTGAGACAGGAGATAGGCCCAAGGAGCCAGGACTGAATTAGAGGCATCCAAGACTGCTTTCCTCATTCACTCTGAACCTCCTGTTAGGGCTTTCTGGACTTCCATCAGGGCCTGGGTATGGTGGGGATGCCCCAGGTCAGTGGCTACATCTCCAGATCTATGAGGTACCCACCCCTAAATTTAAAAAAAAAAATCTGTTTTAATAAAAATGCAACTCTCTTTTTTGTTATTTTTTTGTGGGTTGGCTTATTAGTACTATACTCTAAAAGAAACTCAAGGTCCCATCTCTAAAAGAAACTCAAAAGTACAAGGATTCTGCCACATCTTGCAATAATTACAAAGTCCAACCATAGAGGCTAGTCAGGAAAAGAATTCTCACCTGACGGTAGAGATGAGAAAAGGAAGATTCCCTAAGAAAGGATAATCTTGTGTGGGGTGTTCACGAATCAGTCAACCTGTCACACCTTTCTGAGCAGATATCCTCCCCCATTAGAAGGCTTTTGGATACAAGTTTAATTTGATAAAGAATGTAAATGGCTTCTTTATAAGAGTCTATCAGGATGTTAGAAGTAAAAATCCAAACTCCTGATTATGTGGGGAGATCCCAAGATATCTGTACACACTTCTCAACGGCACTATACTCAAAGGGGGAAATGCGCAATAATAAGATGTACAATCAAGAATTTTAGGGGCACCTGTGTGGCTCAGTCAGTTGGGCATCCGACTTCAGCTCAGGTCATGATCTCATAGTTCATGGGTTCCAGCCCTGCGTCAAGCTCTGTGCTGACAGCTCAGAGCCTGGAGCCTGTTTCGGATTCTGTGTCTCCCTCTCTCTGCCCCTCCCCTGTTCATGCTGTCTCTCTCTCTCAGAAATAAAATTAAAAAAAAAAAAAAAAAAGAATTTCAGTGAGATTCTCCTAACTGCCAGCCATGAAGAACCCACAATCTGGCACAGAGGATAAGTGCTAGTTTTCCAGAGCGGAGAGCAGGGGGCTTGTCTCCTGCCAGACATGAAGGCTCAGCTGCATCCTATGAGGATCTGCCACCCTGTAGGGCTCTGTTTTAGAACCAGGTCATCACCTCTAGTCCTTGCATTCCTTAGGTATGGTTTATGCTCAAGAAACTTATTAAAGATGATGCAAAAGAAATAAAACATTAGCTGTTTTGTTTTGCTTTTGATCCATTCAGCAAGGAAAACAAGGAACTTGATAAATACAAAGAAAATGGAAAGCGTGTTGGCTCTCTGAATGTTTGCACATATTTCATATAAAAAATCCTATTAGTCTTAAAATGAAATATAAATCTTTTGTGTGAATGAACAGCGGTCTAATGCAAATAACTGCATTCTGAATTGAGGTAATTTTATTCTTCAACCACACTGCTGCATAGAGAAATTACAAATATTAACTTTCTGTAACAAATATTAACAATTTCATAAAGAGGCATTAGATTAATATTTTATCAAAAATGAGCTGAATATTTTCCTGCACTACCATTTTCAGTGAGGCAGAAATGTTGTCTGACTTGAGAATCAGTCTAAAACAGATGCTTCATTATTTGCTTCCTATTTTTCCAAACTACAACTAATTTGATTTATTATATAGAAGCTATTAAGTAATTACTGGTGAATATGGTTGACTTTGAATACCTCTTAAGGAATCTCCTCCTTCATTTTATTAGTATTAATAAAACCATGGTGTCTTGGGTAGTTTAATTTCAAATTATTTTCCACCTGGAGATATTCAGAAACTTTAAAAATCTTCTAATTTTGGAACATAAGCATTGCTCCATTGGATAAGGTTTTTTTCCTTACTGTAGTTTTGTAAAATAAATATTTGAAAAAGAGACTTAAGGACTAGAAAGAATTATAGTGTCTCCACATGCATTCTTTCTTACAAATAGAGTAATGACTTTTCTTAAAGGATTTCACAGTAAGTTTTGTTTGCTAATCACATCCAAAGTAAAACAAGTCTTTGGGAATAATTTTAATTCTCTGATGGAATTAGAAAATTCAAGATTATTTCTTCCTGCCTATACTATCAGACTGAAGCATCTCTATGAACCACATTTTTAATATTATCTCAAAATACTGACACATGGCTTTAAGCAGTATTAATAAATGTTTTACACTGCCACAAATAAAAGCTTAATGAAATACCATTGCATTCATTCCATGTTCTGCCAAATGTTTACTCAACACCTGTTATATTCTAGGCAATGTTGAATACACACTATTTCTCCAAACAAAGATTATTGGTCTACTATGGATTGGAAAATCATATTTCTTCATCACAAATAATTAGAAAATCAATAACTTAAAATGAGCTCAACCCTGCAATCTTTCTTAGGCTGTTTGTGTGTTCACTTAACTTCTCTGGACTCCATTTTCACCCCTGTAAACTGGGGGCAAAACAATTATGTTAAAAGGCTGTGATGATTAGAGAGAATTCACTTTAAGCTCCTGTTGCCTATTGGGTAGGCTTTCAGAAAATGTTTGCTACTTTTATCCCCTTGTGAGAAATGTTATTTGACTTCAATTCTGCATTGATATGTCTGTGGGGAGGTCCACCTCTAATGAATATTCATTGAATTGAATGTTTGGCAACAATTTCTTGTGGAAGAAACTCTTCAGTAATATCAAACTCAGAAATGAGTCCAAGGGTGCCTAGGTGGCTCAGCCAGTTGAGATTCTGACACTTGATTTCAGCTCAGGTCATGATCTCACAGTTCCTGAGATTGAGTCCTGCTTCTGGCTCTGGGATTCTCTCTCTCCCTCTCTCTCTTTCTGTCCTTCCCCTGCTCGTGCACTCACATGCACTCTCTGTCTCTCTCAAAATAAATAAATAAACATTATAAAAAAGAAATGAGTCCAATTAGTCAATTACTGATAAAAATATAAATATGCCTCCATCAAAGACTGATCCTTTTAGGAATGCACTCAGATAAAATGTCTTGTACTTTTCCTTTCAAATTCTTCCTGGGTAGGACATTCAAACTGACAAATAATTCTAGTATCTGGTTTTAATTTCCCACCATCTTTTAGTGAGAGAATAAGAATACATTATTTTGGGGGAAAAAACCTTTTTGTTTTATTTTTGCATCAGAGAGAATAATAATAGCAATGAAAAACAGTTGCACAATTTCCTCTAAAGTATTTAAATAAAGACACACACTCATTCCGTGACTTTAAACATTGTTATTCTATAAATGCTTAAGATAAAGATTCTCTAGTTTTTTTGTCATAAGACTAAAAGCAAATTAACTGTTCATTAATTATGGAGAAAGACACTTTAAAACAAGTTGTTTGTTTTTCAGCTGGACTATGACATGCCAATGAAAGCAATTAAGCAAGAACTGTCACCAGAAACAGCAGCCCAGACACTGGGACACAAGAGCAAATAATCCACTGACTAATTTTCTGTTTCCCCATCCATGTTCTCATAAATATATATACTTACTGAAATAAATCACCAATTGGATTCAACAAGTTATTATTTTACTGATATACAGCTATGTGTCTGAAAAGATTGACTACAACTATAGGAAATTCATACATGGTCCCAGAAGGTAATGAGTGTATGGTATTATCCCTTTAACACATACAAAAATATCTCACAATAATAATGTGTGACATGTGATATACCTTGTATAAATATCAGATGCCCGAAGCAGCAGCTGATACCATACATAAACTTACCTGAAGGAAGATATGTTTTATATAACAGCATTCTATGAAGGCACATAGGTAAACTCACCTGCAAATTCCTGTCAAGAATAAATGCAACTTCAATCTTTACTACTATCTCTTAGAAACAAAAATAAGTTATCTAAAGGATGATATCTGGGCAAAAGCTTAGGCTGCAAATTTGGGCATGTGGTTAGTATTTCTTAAATAATTTTTCTCTAAACCCAAAAGAAAAAGTAATGCTTCCCAGACTGAGACATATCTATCTTACATATGGCATCCCTGAATTACCATTGTGCCATGGACATAGTAGCCTGTTTGACATAAGTAACAAGGGGTAAGTGAGATTTGCATGTCACACAAAGTCTTCTAAGATAGGGTATTTGTTCCTCAAACTTGGTAGGCATTAGTTACTTGTCTAATGATCCATCACTCAAATATGGTCCTTGTTTTTATTTCTACTTAATTAAAAGAATAATTCTTACAGGTTACAGAATAATCAAAACTAATGTGTTTTCACATTTAGGTCAACTTTGTATACTTTTGACAGTTCAATTTTAAATTTAAATTCCCTTCCCCCACCATAAATTATGGAGCATTTATTGCCATCTAGTGTCCTTCTGAAATAACACTTCTGTCAGGATCATGAAATAAAGTATGTTGCATCAGACAAAGGATTATAAAACATTTGCAAGTAGATATTTTGGATTTGCATAATGTATCAAAAAGCTTTTAGCTGAAATTCATAGAACAATCAATTAAATGTATCTTAAGATCAGTGCTTTCATCATTTTAATTAAAAGATCCAGAAAGGCCCAGATTTGGTTAATTAGGAAGAATAATAGCATCATTTATGAGCCAGGTTTTTCTATCTTACTACTTAGCATCTCTAGCATGTTGGCCTTAGCCCCCAGGCATACGCCCTCATGATCACAAGATGGCTGCCACTCTTTTATGCATCATATATTCACTTAGACAAGTCTGAAGGAAGATGTAGAAAATCTCCATATGTATCTCTCTTCCAGACACCTTCCCACCCAACCTGCCTTGCATATTTTTTGTCAGGACCCACTGCATGGATTAAGTCATATGTTTATGTCTTAAAACCAAAGAATCCTATGAAAGCAAGTGTATTGTGACATTTTCAGTCTTTGTATCATGGACTTTTAGCAAAGAAGAACTGGGTGTCAATCAACTGTGTTTGAAACACATAATAATGAGAAAAGAGAGAAAAAGTTCAAGAAACTGTTTCAGTTTAAATGGCACACGGAATGAACATTACTTTTCAGGTTTCAACAATCTGTAAAAGAGTCCTAGACATATTACTGAGGTGTGTGTATTGGGGAAGTAAGGGCACTCAAGAAGAGAAAGAGAATTCCAAATAAGGTAGACCTAGAAATATCTCCATGAAAGCTTTTGTGACACAATATCACATTTAGCTAGAAAATGGAAGATGACCCTGGGAGAGCCAGAGGACATGAGTAGTGGAATCCTGCAAATGCAGAGTGAACAGTACATTCATTTCTCATTGGTATGCCCTGATTAAATAGACAGGAAATTCATCATTGACTTTGAAATACAGTTCTGGATTTTCATAGCAGCCTGGCATAAGAGAGTTCTGAGCCCCTGTGGTCTTATACTATGTACATGACATGTGGGGCATCCAAAACCAGAGGCTTTGAACACTAGTATTCACATAGCCAGAGTATGGATATAAAACAAGGCCTCAGGAAATCAACATGATTTATATTAAAGATGAGTATTAGCTTACTTTTCAAAAGCAGGTATTCTATATTTAAGATTTTAGTGTTTTATCCCAATGAATTAAAGTACTGTTTTCCTACATTTCTTCTCTTCATGGGGCACCTGGGTGGCTCAGTTGGTTAAGCATCCAACTTCAGCTCAGGTCATGATCTCACAGTTAGTGAGTTCAAGCCCCACATAGGGCTCTGTGTTGACAGCTCCTGAGCTCCTGGAGCCTGCTTTGGATTCTGTGTCTCCCTCTCTCTCTGACTCTCCCTCATTCATGTTCTGTCTCTCTGTCTCTCTCTGAAGAATAAACATTAAAATAATTTAATATAAATAAATAAATTTCTTTTCTTTGTTTACACTAAATTCTGGATATTGAAATATATCTTGGGATAATTTAGAATTTGAAAAGTTACTAATGTATATTTTGACATAAAAGATCACAGAATCATATATCATGCTTAATAGAAAGAAAAGTAATTAAGATAAATGTCCTCATTTCATACAGGAACAAACTTAGGCCCAGAGAAAGGCAATGACTTCCCAGTGCCTTCTAATGATATGACAGAAGAGTTGAGTCTAAAGCTTAGATATCTTTATTCCAATCCAGTGTTCTTCTCATTATTTTATCTCTGAAATTGCATAGGATAGTTGTTAAGATTATGGGTTTTGGAGACAAACTTACATGTGAATTTTAGCTCAGCCACTTAGTGGCGGTGTGATCTAGAAAGGACAGTTTTGTCTCTCTGAGCCTTGGGTCCATCTTTGTCAAATGAGAATATAAATAGGAGCTATCTTACAAAGGAATTTGGGAAAATAAAACGTAGACTCGATAGCATGGTGTTGGAAACTGATATGTATGTTGTTTACAAGAGTTAGTCATTAGCTATTCCAGGACCCTATTTTCAGGTGATGTGACTCTTGGAGATCCTGTGGGAATTTAGGATTCTTCTAATTTACATTATATTACATCATATAACTCAGTATAACAATTTTACTCTGTAGCCAGATCCCCTGAGTTTCAACACCAGTGCTGCCATTTTTATTTTTACAGTCTTTACTCTGGGGCTGTGTAACTCTCAACTGAGTATTATAAAGGGATATACCTCATAGGGTATTGCAGGTATTAAATGAGTTAGTACATGCAAAGAGCTCAGAACAGTGCTTGGCAAATAGCAGGTCCTATATAAGTATTGTTTTTGCTTTAATATAATTAATTGTGACACTACCATATTGATGTCTTTAGCCTAGCTCCAGAATGAATATTCTGAACACAGTTTCTTTTTCTTTTTTTCTTTTTTTTTTTCTTTTTTTTTTTTTTTACTTTTTTTCACTTTTTCACTAAAGTGCAGCTCTCCTTAGTTCTTGGAAACTCTACTCCTCACAATAACACACTGTATTCTAGGGGAATGTTAACTCAGGGTCCCCTTGTCAGCAATCTTTGTCCTTCTGACCAAAAGCACTGTCAGTCTAGACTATATCAGACAATTGCTGCTTAGATTTCTCCTCCATAACCAGCAACCTTAAATCAGAAAAATGCCCAGACTCCCAGAAAATCTAAATATACACTAGGGGAAATGCAAACTATCTTAAGATAGAGTCAAGTAATTACCATATGGCTCATATAAGTATACAAGAAAGTATTAGAGAAAGACTTGTAGCAAGGGTTAACCTTGAAGAAACTAGAGACTTTAATCTCTGACATTTCATAAGGTTACTAAATGCATAGCCCCTTCCTTTCTGAAAATCCACACAAGCACTACATCATGTCCCACACGCTCTTTTATTCCACTTTAAAATGATGCATAAAATCCATTATAAGCTAATTACTCTTCTACATTAGAGACTGAAACACCACTGAAATGTTTTTCTAAGCTCTTCTCTGCCTGAGTGTCAGTGTGGTTAGGAGTGATATTCAACAGTGGACCTCAGATAACAGGAGTCACAGTTGCCAGACGAGAGGAAGCAATTTCCATCTACAGCCACTGGTATACTCCCATTATGCTGTAGAATTTCCATAGTCAGGTTATTGTTTTTTGTTTTTTGTTTGTTTTTTTTTTTTTTTACAAATAGTTTATTGTCAAATTAGTTTCCACATAACACTCAGTGCTCATCCCCACAAGTGTCCTCCTCCATGCCCATCCCCCCTCCCCCCACATCCATCAGTCCTCAGTTTTTGTCAGCATTCAAGAGTCTCTCATGGTTTGCCTCTCTCCCTTTCCCCCACCATTTCCACCCTTCTTCTCCCCCTTGTTCCTCCATCAAGTTCCTCCTAATCCTCCTATACGTGCAAACATATGATATTTGTCCTTCTCTGCCTGCATAGTCAGGTTATTGTAAAGTGAAAGTTGACTTCCTCCTGATTTTCAGTATTTCACAACTAAAAATACTAGAACCCTTTCTTTCATAGTTTTAGTAACAACAACAAAAAACTTGGCTCACTAACTGACTTGTAAATAAAGATTTATAGGACTACATAACACTCACTTGTTTATGACTGGTTTTTGTTTTTGCTTCTGTTTTTTGCCACAGTGACAAAGCTGAGTAGTTGCAACAATGACTGTATGACATGAAAAGCTGAGAATATCTGTATTATTACAGAAAAACTTTGCTAACCCCCTATTTTAAATAGACTAGCATGTCTTTCATCCAGAAATTACATTTTGTTCTATGATTAAACCATAAGGAGAGAAATGAGCAAGTGAACAAAGATATAGATCCAGAGATGACCATTGCAATGCTGCACAAAATAGCAACAAATGTGAAAATAATTTATGAACATATATAATAAAAACACATATAGTTATGGAAGACATACCAAAATAATTGAACAATTAAAAATTGTTTAAAAGAGTAAGATAGATCTATTTCATTTGATACAAAAACACTTGAACAGGGGCACCTGGGTGGCTCAGTTGGTTAAGTGGCTGACTTCGACTCAGGTCATGATTTCACGGTTCGTGGGTTCAAGCCCGTATCTGGCTGTGCTGACAGCTCACAGCCTGGAGCCTGCTTCAAGTTCTGTGTCTCCCTCTCTCTCTGACCCTCCCCTGCTCATGCTGTGTGTCTCTCTGTCTCTCAAAAATAAATACATGTTAAAAATAAATAAATAAATAAATATAAAATTATTTAAAAAAATACTTGAACAATGATTACAATAGTGGCACACCTAACTTTTACTGAGTGATTAAAGTAGGCCAGATGGTCTGCTAATCCCTTTCATTATTATTATCTTCAACTGACCGGTTAAAATATTGATGTTTGGAAAGATTGAATTCTTATTTAATTTACACAACTTAAAAGCGGCAAAGCTGAACAGAGATTTGCCTGTATGCTCAACTCCAAAAACAGACAGAGGAAAAGAAAGAGGGGCCTGTTAATAGACTATGGGCTGTAAAAGAACTATTGGCCACTTCAAAATACTTTCTATATCTATAAAAAGAACTGCAAAAGAACTTTTTCTTCCTGAATGACTTCAAAGTGAGTTGCTGACCTGATGTCCCTACAACAGTTTTGTGTTATTGTTTAAACAAGGATACTCTCCTATATAACCATAACACAATGATCACCATTAAAACCAGAAAGTAACATTGATACATTCCTACAATCTACAATACCCAGATACCAAGTGTCCTAAAAATGGTTTTATAGCACAAAAATCCTATGCAGAATCATTTGTTGTATTTCATTGTTATGTCTTTTTCAGCTTTGGAATATTTCTTTAGTCTTCTCTAGACTTCATAACTTTCTTTTAAAACTTTAAATGATATTTATTTATGAGAGAAAAAGAGAGAGAAAGAGAGAGTGAGCGAGCACGCAAGTGGAGGATGGGCAGAGAGAGACACACACACACACACACAGAATCAGGCTCTGAGCCTTAGGCACAGAGCCCAGAGTCCCATGAGGGGCTGAAACCTACCAACCCTGAGATTGTGACCTGAGCCAAAGTCTGACACTTAAACGACTGAGCTACCCACTGACCCCCTAGACTTCATAACTTTGATACTTTTGAAGACCTCAGGCCAGCTATTCTGCAGAAAGTCCTTCCTGAGTTTGGGTTTGTCTGCTGTTACCACACAATTAGACTATATGCATATTTAGTTCCTTTTTCTTCTTTAGTCATCTGAATTATTTTAATATATCCTATGACCGATAACGTTAACTTTATTATTATAAATGATGATGTTGATTGAGGATGCTTCTCCACTGTGAAGTTAACTCTCATTTTTTTCAAGTATTTTGTTTGTGAAGAGGGTCTTTGAAACTATGAAAAGATCCCTTTCCTCTTCAAAAATATTTGTTCATTTATTTGTACACAGATGGATTCATGGTTTCCTATTTTTGCAATTGGTTGCAATCTGTTACTAGCATTATATATTTACCTTGATGCTCAAGTTATTGCTCAGTTTGGCACAGGGAGCCCTTCCAAACTGCTCTTGTGTCTTTTTGATGTGTCCCCCTCATTCTTTGAGCATTTTATTATGTTCTTTCTGGCACAAAAAGATCTGTTTCCTACTAGAGGATAATTTATCAAGAGAACAAGATCTGGGCATAAAGTGCACTCATTTTTATTGGTATCTTGCCATTCCAGACCCTCTCAATGGACAGAGAAAAGAAATACAATAAACCACACACACATGCACACATCCATGAAGTCATTCTGATACTTCAAATTTCAATCTGCCAAAACTAAAAAGATTCCTTTCAGTTTTCTTTTTTTTTAAATATATATTTTATCTACCTTTTGACAGTGAGAAGCAAGACTCCCATTATCCGTATTTTTTCCATCAATCACTCTGTACATAACCAACCTTTCACAATTTCCAGTCACCACCTTATACCCAGTGTGGGCTCCTACATGTTATGCTGAGGCACACCCACCAGGGAAGCCCTTTATCTTTCACCCATTTGATATCACAGACTCCATGTGGGCTCCTCCCACACCTACCACCGCAGGTACATCCTCCTTACCCTGCTTCACCCATGATCCCTGTGCTGCACAGTGTGGTGTTCCTTTCTTTCCAGAACAGGCCCTTACCTAATCCTGCCCAATATCATGTCTGTAGAACTTAATTGTTCATGAAGGAAGAGTATGGGAAGGAATGGAAAGAGAAAAAAAAATTCAATGCCATGCAGTGTAACATAAAGTGTGGAAGGCAGAGTGGGAGAATATACCCATAGAAAAGAAATCCTCCAAGAACCAAGAAAATGGGGACAATTTGGAACAATCTAGAGAGATAATGAAGCAGCAGCATGGCTGGCCAATAAAATATTCACTAGAAGAGATGGTTAACTTTTTGGGCAAAATAAAAATATGTCTTATACAAAGTAGGCCTTTGATAGCTTTGAATACAGAAAGAGGCATCTCCCTACTGATGCTTTGCACTGTAGATATGATGGTTACGCATCTTGGATTTATAAGGCAATGACAATGGTAGAGAGTTTTATTCCTCTCAATTAGTCTTGTTCAATAAAAGTACAAAATCTATTATTAAGTGTCATCAAGCCTCTATGTGTGTGTGTATATGTTTATACATCAGATCATATGATCCTTTTTTTTTTTTTTTTTTGCTTGGAAAATGTGGTCATTATAACCACATAATTTTGATTAGACAATCGTAGAAGGTATACACAAATATGAGGGAATCTAATGATCAAAGATCTTCTAAATTATTCAGCATATATTCTTAAATATCATCCATTGCTCTACATTCACTTCATGACAGGAACACAAAGGACCTATGCTACTTTTATGGTAATTATTATTGTTATTATAAAATAATAAGTTTACCATCATATCTTAGCCTCTGTGCTGTCAAGCAGTGTGCAGCTCTAGAATTTAAATATATTCATTACCACTTATAAAACAGGATAGCAAAGCTTCTAAGTGCCCTTGTTCTAACCATCATAGATGGTTAGAACATAACCATCTACTTCACCGTGTCGCCAGAAGAAAATACAGAATTTATCATTAGTTTATGCCATTTGGAGCAAGGACTAGAGGAAAGAAAAAAGTCTTCCACATGAAGCCTCCTAGGATATTCATCTCTTATTTTGAAAGATAACTACTTGCATGGTCTTGAGACAGGACCTGGAGATCTGGAATCACACTACACACAGGGTTAGAAGGTGGCCCTGGCAGTGGATCACCAGGCTCGAAACCCAGGTTGGCAGCTTACTTAGGTCCTCACACAAATTACTTACATCCTGTGCCTCATTTTCTCACCCATAAATGAGCATGTAATAAATATCAGTTCCTTAAGACTGGGTGAAATAATATATAAAGCAGTAAGTGCTATATTTGGCACATGGTTAGTGTAACTAACTTATATTGTTATTATTGCAGTTGATAATGTTATTTTTTAAGTTTATTTATTTATTTTCAGAGAGAGAGGGAGAGAGAGAAGTACATATGAGTGGGGGAGGGGCAGAGAGAGAGAGAGAGGGAGAGAGAATGCCAAGCAGGTTCCACACTGCCAGTGCAGAGCCCCATGCAGGGCTCAAACCCAGGAACCATGAGATTATGACCTGAGCTGAAATCAAGAGTCTGAAGCTTAACCAACTTAGCCACCCAGGCACCCCAATAATGCTGCTATTTCATAGCCTTTAGCTATTCCCTACATCTGCTATTTTTTTCCTAAGCTTAATTAACAACAGTGTTACAAGTTGAAACTTAAGGAATGATAATCCTTGACAAGAATAAACTATCCTTAATTATAAAAGCTTATAAAATCCTACTGCATAAAATCAATCAGGTAAGCTAATGTGCAAATGCATGGCAAGCACCTCCTGAGTACCAGATGCTACCCTAGGTGTTAAAGATCCAATACAGGGGCGCCTGGGGGGCTCAGTCAGTTAAGCTCAGGTCATGATCTCGCGGTTCGTGGGTTCCAGCCCCGCGTCGGGCTCTGTGTTGACTGCCAGCTCAGAGCCTGGAGCCTGTTTCAGAGTCTGTGACTCCCTCTCTCTCTGACCCTCCCCTGCTCACGCTCTCTCTCTCTCTCTCCTAGAAATAAATAAAAATATTTTTTTAAAAAAAGATCCAATACAAAAAGACAAATAGATTCCTTGCCCTCATCGAACTTTCCATCTTGGTTGCTCTTCCGTATGTTTCAGACCATGTGTAACTTAAAGAAAACTGAGACATGGTATTAGTTCTCTGGCATATATTCTGGCTGGAGACATAAGAATCACACAGGAACTAACCAGAGAGTGATTTAATGATAAACCATAGTATACTAACTCATAAGTACAATGGTCCAGAGACAGATCAGCCTAAGGCTGAGAGAGTATCTGTCTCTGAGCAGGTTCTTTGGAAGAAAAATTAAAATAGGAAATATCAAATAAATAAGCATTTACTTTTGAAAACTGGAGGCATAGAGGGGGCTCTCTTTGTTAGCATTAAATTTTTGTTTGTTGGGGCACCTGGATGTCTCAGTCGGTTAAGTGTCTAACTCTTGATCTCAGCTAAGGTCATGATCTCACAGTTTGTGAGATGGAGCCCCATATCAGGCTCTGTGCTGAGTACGTGGAGCTTGCTTGGGATTCTCTCTTCCTCTGCCCCTCTTTCCCTGCTCACTCACTCCCTCTCTCTCTGCCCATGCCCCATTCGCATGCTCTTTCAAAATAAGTAAATAAATATTAAAAACTTTTTGTTTGTTATCATGAGAGTTCAGATATGGTAGGTATATCAGCATATACAATGAACATAAGTACATATACAGTTAAAGAAATAAGCATCATCTATCAAGTGAAGCCTTCTGGGAATTCCTTCTCGATATCTATGATTATCAGATTTATGGGTCTGATCACACACCCAATGGGCTGTGCCTTAACATTTTCTGTATCTTCATTGATAGGATCATTCAAATACGTCAAGGGTAGAAATGGAGAATCACTTACAAAAAGCTTTCTAGTAAAGCAAAATACCTTTAAGTGAACTAAAATTTAAGATGGTTCTAAAATTCAGAGGCAAGCAAAAGTCACCTAATATCAGGCAATGTGTCAGGCACATTCAGTGAATCGAGTTTGTCATCAAAGTCTTACTATTATCTTCCTTTAATAGATAAGAAAACCAAACCTCAAAAAGATCACTAGGGCAAATGAATAAGTGGGAAGCCCGTGGTTTATACTTAGTCCTCCCCAGGGAGAGTCCTGCTATCTCTCCATATATCACCCACCTGTTCAGGGGTGTGTTGAAAGCTAAGGTTCTGTGGGCATTCTTAATGGAGCTTTACATCAGCTTTATCCCACAGTCTGGACTTAATTTCCACACATGCAAAATTGAGGTGATAATAATTCCCATGCTTTTGAGTTGTTTAAAATATTTAATAGAGTAATTAATCTAGGGTGACCAGCATGGTTTTGGATGCATAGAAGATGCTCAACGAATTATAATTTCTACTATTCTTCCTCAGGAGGAAAAAAGATAATTTGAAAATCTTTTACAAACTGCACAGTTGCTGACCTTCAGAGTTTGCTGGGAAAGGCATAAATTAGGTGAGAGAGCATTAAATATCTGTCGGAACTTGATTAACATATTTGTACATGTGTTCAACCCCCAGAGGACCAGTTTCTGACTACCATAAACAACCTCTGACACCATGGCTTCTCTCTTCATTTTACTGCCACAGCCCAGCATGTCTCACCCATTCCTCCACATGGAATATTGAGTTCTGCTTCAAAATAACCTCAATTGGAAAGCTGGAGAAAGTTTTGACCTTGTGGAGGGTCTGAGTGATGTGATTCGAGTAGCTTCATATTGGCTTCATCCCCAGATTACAGACTAAGTGACAGGTCACTTTCTTCACCTCTTGTCAAAGAAGCAAGGTTAACTTGGGTTTGTTTGTTTGTTTGTTTGGAGAGACAGAGTACTATTTGGGGGAGAGGCAGAGAGAGAGAGTGAGGCATATAATCTGAAGCAGGCTCCAGGCTCTGAGCGGCCAGCACAGAGCCCTACTTATGAAGGGCTCAAACTCACTGTGAGATCATGACCTGAGTCGAAGTCAGATGCTCAACCAACTGAGCCACCTGGACGCCCCTATGTTGTTAAGAGTAGTGAATCTGGGCTCCTGTTATTTTTAAAAAACATTTTTTTAATGTTTATTTATTTTTGAGAAGGAGAGAGACAGAGGTGAGCGAGGGAGAAGCAGAGAGAGAGGGAGGCACAGAATCTGAAGCAGGCCCTTGGCTCTGAGCTGTCAGCACAGAGTCCAATGCGGGGCTCAAACTCATAGACTGTGAGATCATGACCCGAGCTGAAGTCAGAAGCTCAACCAACTGAGTCACCTAGGTGTCCCAAGTTCCTATTATTTTCTGAAGGAACCTGTTTAATGTCTCAGCTCAGGGAATATAAAAGTAGACTATTTTGGGGTAAAGACTGATGTGATGCCTCTGTCACCTTAAACCAAAAATGATTACAATGTAAAACTTATAAACTATTTGAAACTAAAATTTTTAAAGTCAAGAAAGAAAAAAAAGTAAAATGGGCTATTCTTTGGCAAACCAGGGCAATTTTAGTTGTCTCATAATGTGTTTGCAAAGAGATCTGAGAGGAAGGTTCTCCAGATTCAGATCTAAGGGTTTTATTTGTTCTCTCCTAGAGGAAAGCTGGCATGTCCTAAAGAATCAACTTGCATAGAGCCTTTTGCAGACTCACCAGTTCAGATGCCAATAAAAATATTTTTGAATCAACTCATGACATTTTTATAAGGAACATGAAAAATTCTGTATTAAAGGAGCCAACTTCCACTAACTCCCCAGGACTTTGCTTCAGCCAAGAACAATATCCAAGTGAAAAGAGCATTTGACAGGACAGGGTTTGAAATGTTCTTTAAGGTGAGGACTACAGGAAGATTTATCAGCGCCACCCTGACCTTTTCCTCAGATACATTCTGATTTAATACACTTCCTATTCAGACTTTGGAAGAGACTTGTTTGAATTTTCCACCAAGATGCGTGGGGAGTAGCATATTAGCTGATGAAACTGGCTGGGACCACAGATCACAGCTGAACTCAGGAGTTTTCTTGAGAGAAAGCAGTTTGCCTGCTGCACCTCGAGATAAAGGTCAGTTGCGCTTCTCTACCCTGAGGCAGTAAGAGCCCCTCTCAGCATAGGAAGCAAGGCCTGTTTTCTGCACAATAACCCTGTCTGCCAGTCCACCCTCACCCTTGCTGCCTGGTCCAGTCACACTGCTCTTCCTTCTGGTTCTTGAGTGTGTCACATTTACTGCACACTCGATCCTTTGCACACTCGTCTTCCCTGAATGCCCTTTTCCTCACCACGAAACCCTCCCCCACTTTTACAAAACTGGCTTTTTCTTAGCCTTCAGCCAAAACTTCACTTCCTCAGTGAGGATGTCCTTATACTTAGACATATATTTAAGCCCTTTGTGAGACTCTTTTGTTGTAACCTATATAATTTCCAATAAATCTTTCATAGATCCTCCATAAATACTCCTACTGGCAGGTATTTCACTACTACTCACATTGGCCTATTTCATTTTGACCCAATTTTATCATTAGAAAGTGATTGTTGACCAAAACAGACCTGTCTGAAGAGATAGCATTTAAGCTGAGAGCATAGGATAAATTAGCAAAATGAAAGTGTGAAATCCAGACATAAAGAGCATATACAAAGAGCAGAAAGAACTCATCATACAGAAAGAATCTGTGAAAGATTGATACTCCTGGGATGAAGAAAAGGAGGCTGGAAAATTTGACAAACACTTATTTTTGTATTGATTCTTTTCTTAATTACATATAAATAGACAGAAGGAAAATGATGTTATCTGATGTGATTATTTAAAGAATGCTCTGTAACTCAGGCTCCTGTGTAGTACAGTCAGTTGAGTATCCAACTCTTGATCTCAGTTCAGATCAAGGTCTTACAGTTTGTGAGATCAAGCCCTGCATTGGGCTCTGCACTGACAGAGTGGAGCCTACTTGGGATTCTCCTTCCCTCTCTCTCTGCCCCTGCCCCTCTTTCTTGCTCTCATTCTCTCTCTGCCTCTCAAAAGAAATAAATAAACATTTAAAAAAGAATGCTCTGTAACTTAATGTTGGTGCATTAGAAAAGGGAAAGAATATGCCAACTTATAAACATCCCTCAAATTCCATCTTTCTCACCAAGCCCTTTAGTTCTGCCTTAGTTCAAGCCCTCACAACATATTTACTAATCTAACATAATGGTCTATGATTTCTTTCTTTTATGACCAGTCTTCAGCTTCCAATATCTGTGCTGTGTATGTGTGTCCCCTCCTTCTCATTAGCAGCGAAATCATAGGGAATTACAGAGTTGATCCAGACTAAAAATCCTGGATGTTTTGTGGTCATTGGTGAGTTACTTACCTTCTCTTGCCCTCAGATCCATCATCAGTAAAATGAGAACAATGTTATCTACTTTAGTAGATAGTCTAGTCTATTAATTTTATGACATCCATAAAGCACCTACTATAGACTTAGATATATAAGAGGAACATAATAAGCAGTGGCTCTTATAGTTCATTTTTAAAATTTCATTATAAAGCATGGATTGTATCACTCCTCTGATAAACAGGATTGTAAAGAATTAACCCCAGACTTGACACAGATATTACTCCACAGAGAGGCCATATATACCTCTATAGCCTGTTCTGCAAATGACTCTTGACTTTTTGCCCTACAGAGTCATATGGCCCTTCTTGCTGGTCTTAGATCTCTTCACAACGCCATTTCCTTTTAACATATTGGGTTTCTTTATGGAACACCCATCCCTGTTTATTCACCTTGAAAACTCCAATTCATCTTTCTGGATCTGGAAACATTGATGTTTCTTGTGAAGACCTCCCCAATCCTCCTGGAAAGAATCAATCAGTACCCTTGTTTATACTCCCACAACCCTTTGTTAATGATTCATGATTAATAAGTTGTTTACATTTTGCCTATTTACATGATTTCAAACATTTTGAAGCCAGGGAAACCAAAATTTCCTACTCACCACATACATATCTGCATGGAGTAGTGCATACCCATCAAGCTGAATGTACATTTATGTTTATTTGTAGAATAGCAAACAACCTTGAGTATGCGACTGATCCAAAAATGGAAATTAAACATAGAAACAGCACTAGTTGGAGTAGAGCTAAATCATTTAAACTCTAAGCTTTGAGTTATTGTTGACTTTATAATCATGGGGACATTCTTTCTCTGAGCTTCCATTGTGTCATCTTTAAAATGAAGGTATTAATAATTCCTGTCTCATTGGATTTGTGAGGCACAGAAATGAAATAAGACTGTGATTATGAAACCCTAAAATTTAATGCAGATTATTGACATACCATCTTATATCTCTATAGTGGGTACAGCCTAATTATGGTGCTATAACACATAGAAAAAACTCAAATAGGAAAACATATCTGGGAGAGTATGGATTAAAATACACTTAAAAATGTAGACAAGTTCTGGTTCAAGTTGCCAATATATAAGGATCCTGAACTCAACTCACCCCCTCCTGAAAACACACAAAATCCACAGCTACAAATGGGACAACTACCTCTGAAAACAAAACAAAACCAGACAAAAATCTAAACACTGGCTTAGCAGGGGTGCCTGACTGGCTCAGTCAGTAGAGCATTGACTCTTGATCTCAGGGTTAAGGGTTTGAGCCCCACGTTGGTGGTAGAAATTACTTAAAAAGATTTTTTAAATAAAACTTGCTAAGGAATTTTGCATCAGGCAAGAGAAGGAAGGCCCACATCAAAGTGGGTAGGAGAAGCTGAGACACCATCACATCATAAACCTCATCTCTGGCGCAGTGATCCAACAGGGTACTCAAAACCTGGAGCATCTCCCTGAGGAACGAAGGCTTTGAACCCCACTTCAGGCATACCTAACTTTTAAGACCTGCACCCGAGAGATGAGCCCCCAAAACAAAGAGCTTTGCAAATCAACAGGGGTCCCATCCATGACATCCACAGGCTATTGTGATCTAAGGAACTGCTCTTTAAAAATTCCTGTGCAAGACTAATCCACCTCAGAGTGTCACACGAAGGCGGGCATTGAGAGGCTGGATTTTGGATGTGAGAGGCTAAGATGCTTGTCTCTGAGAACAGACTGAGGGGCCGGCATCTGATTTGACACTTATTAGGAAACTTGCAGAAATATAATACAATAGAAATGCAATACAGTAAAACCTTGGATTGTTATGCGAGTGTTCTGCAAGACAAGCACACATTTCTAATAAATTTCAACTTGATAAATGAGCAATGTCTTGCAATACAGGTAGTACGTGACACCGAACATCACATGATCACAACTGGGCCAATGGTTCTTTCTCTCTTGCTATGGGATTATGGGTAATCATCTCCCATGCTTGGATCTTTAGTCTCAGGTTACGGTATTTGGCAGAAATAAGTGATTTTTCAGAACGCTGGAAGGTACTCACAACTGGAACTAGTTTATTTTTGTCACTTCTAAGCAGCTATGGACAATCATTTACTTTTCCATATCAGAGTAAGCTTAGAAATGCTTTTTGTCATTCTAAGTCATTGAACAGGTTCCTTGTTAAAGTTGGACTAAAAGAAAAAGATTCCATTGAGCTAATAGAAGGCAATGATTCCGTTAGTGATAGTAAAATACACTAACAATAACCCTCCTCTCTCTTGTCTCCTTCCTGCCAGCCAGAAGGTTTTCAAAGGTAAGTGCAGGGTAATTTACTTTTCCTTATACTGTATATTTTCTTTATTATTTTGTATTATATCACAGTATTGTAATCATTTTTATATGAATATTTTTGGGTTGTGGAACAAATCATCTGAGTTTCCATTATTCTTTATGGGGAAATTCATCTTGATATACAACTGCTTTGGATTACAAGCATGTTTCTGGAATGAATTATGCTTGAAAACCAAGGTTTTACTGTACATAGAATTCAATACACACAGAAAAATATGCACACAAAATATGTCAATATCTGTATTATGATAACAATTCAAGGCAAGCTAAGATACATGTGAGTTAAGATGGCTAATGGCCCAGGGTCACCATGGTGGAGGCTGCCTGTGCTCGTTTCTAGATGTGCCATAGTCTGAATTTACAGAGTAGTTCCTATACATTCTCAAGGGGTCTCTTGCTCCAATTTATTCAGTGGTAGGGAGAAAAGGATCGTTATAGTTGTACAATGACAAAAGTTTACAATCCTCAAAATTATAATTTGAGCAATGTCATTCTGAAATGGAGTTAAAAAGCATTTTGGATAAGGACACCAAAGACTCAAGAAGAAAGCTGGATAAGTGGGAAGCTGAATTGCATTCACATTTGTTAACTGCTTCTGAACCCTTTAACACACACCCCTAAAGTTTCCTATTCACCTGCCCTCTGCCTTAGAGACTGCTTCTGACTCTTGATTATGTTGACTCCACAAGGTGCAATCCTCTCTCCACTCTCTCTGCCTCCCTCAGGAGTGCTCCTACCCATTCGGAATAGTGATGGGCTTTCTGAACAATTTAGTAAGGCATTTACATGAACATGGCAAGCCCAGCTGCTGTGATGGAACAGTGTTGAGGCATGATCTTCCTAAAATGCAATGCGGGTCTGAGTCAGGCCCTGTTACCAGGAGCTGAGAGAGGCTTTTGTTAATAGTTTTAATGCAAATATGGATTTCCTCTGATTCCACTTCCTCAGCTCCTGATTCACAACTAAAACCACTTCCAAATCCCTCCAGTTCCCTGTCTCTAATTACAAACATGAAATCTCCTTTCCTGTTGCTATTTGACTGGAGTGACATCCCAATCTCTCATAGGCTGTCTGTCTCCATAACAAAAGCACCCAGTACTCTGTGAGTTTTTCTCCTGCTCAAGCAATGTTCTTTCTTGCAGTCATTGCCCTTGTCAGTCACCTGCTCAGAGGCCTGAAGACAATGAATAAATAATGGGCTTTAAAGAGAAAGAAAGGAGCAGAAGAAAAACCGTAAAATAAAACACTGAACACATATCACAGGTTTTGGTTATTTCTCCTTTTTGTATCAATTAAATTAAATCAGCATAAAACAAGCATTATTTTCCTATAAGCTGGGAAACTATATATTCATAATTTTAGAAAAAAAATTGTTATTTAAGTACAGGACTGCTGATTAGAAAGTCATAACTAGGGCTAGTGCTTTGCTAGTGTTAAAGAATTAGCAAATTATCAGTCCCAGACTGGGCAGGGGCTACACAACAAAATGTCCCACTATGAAGGCTCCTAACTACAAGTCTTAATGTGTGTATCTAAGAAAGTATTGTCTATTCTCAGAGCATTCTTTAAAAAGGACAAAATGTAAGACAAAAGTATTTTATATTACATATTAGGCTCTCCAATGTCTCTGACATAGAGACTCAAGTGTCATATTTATGAGTTCAAAACCAGTTTAAAATATAAAATATTAAAATTGTCTTAATGCTTTCTTATCATAGATATACACATACATATATGTTATATATATGTAATATATGCATACACACACACACACACACATACACACTACTCCACCTTTGGCCACAGTACTTAGGAAGCTCACTGTGTAACTTCATACCTCATAATATTACATCCCCTAAACATAGATCTTCTGATACAGTGATTCTTCTTAGATATTCCCCTTATCATTACATAATTCTTGTTTGTTTGTTTTTTTACTCTGGTTTTTATGCTTTGTTTTGTTGCACTGCCTTTTGATTGATGTAGGTGTTCTTTAAATTATTCTATAATGTTTTCATATCTATATATTTTAACATATTTTGAATATGTATATATTGGTATATGTATATATATACACATGTATATAAGTATATATGCATACATATACACAGAAAAGTGAACCTAACAAATTCTCAAAAACTGAACACACTAGCTCAACACTACTTCAAAAATCAAAACATGAAGAGCTTCCTCTCTTCCTATATCCCTCCAGTTAACATGTATTCAAGGAAAACCATTTCCTTGACATTTAACACCAGGGATTTTTTTTTTTTTGTCATTTGTGGTACTTCATAAACATAAAGTAGTATACCATGTATACTTTTATTTTTAATATGTTGTTCAACATTATATTTGTAATTTCATCCATATTGCTACATGAAGTCATAGATGCTCCAATCTCTGTGTTGGTATTTGAATGTGTGATACCTTAGTTCATTTTATTGTTGATAATACTTTCAGTACCTTCAAGGTTTAGATGATTACAGGTAGTGCTGCTACAAATATTCTAGTACGTATCTTTTTTATTGTGTGTGTATATTTACTGAATATATACTATATGCACAGAATATATGTATTTCATAAGTACACACACACATATATACACATAGACACACACACACACACACACACACACACACACATGCTGGGCTAACGGTGAGATTTCTGATTGCTTAAAATTCTCTCCAGTACGTGTTATTGTCAGTCTTTAGCCTTTTTCATCTTATTCTTTGTGGGGAGTATGTGAGTATATAGTAGAACCTTACTATAATTTTAACATATAACTCCTTAATGACTAATGAAACCATTTTTATATACTTTATTTTTTATGAAGTATCAGTTAAGTCTTATGTCCATTTCTCTATCAGATTGTCTGCTTCTTAAAAATCGATTCATACCAGAAAAAAAATTTATTTGTAAGTGGTTTTTATATAACCTGGATGTTCACAGACATGTATTTCACAAATATACTCTATTCTGTGGGTTTCCTTTTGAAAATTCAATTTTATATTAGTGTTACATTCACAGAAACATTGCAAAGTTGTACAGAAAGTTCTCATATATTCTACCACACCCGGTTTTCCCTGTTACTAAGATTTTACAATGGTTATAGCCTATTCTTGGATTCTTCCTTTATCATTATGTAGTGTCCTTTGTTTTGTTACAGTCATTATTTTAAAGTTTTTGCGCGATAAAGCATTGCTATCCCAGCTTTCTTTTTACTTCCAGTTGCATGGTAAATGTTTTTCCATCCCTTCACTTTCAATCATGTATCTTTAGGTCTGCTGAACTGAGTCTCTTTGTAGGCAACATATAGATGAGTCTTGATTTTCCTTTTATTTTTTAAGTTTGTTTATTTATATATTTGTTTATTCAATTAATAGTTTATTGTCAAGTTGGTTTCCATATAACACCCAGGGCTCATCCCAACAAGTGCCCTCCTCCATGCCCATCACCCCTTTTCTCCTCTCTCCCTCCCCCATCAGCCCTCAGTTTGTTCTCAGTATTCAAGAGTCTCTCATGGTTTGCCTCCCTCCCTCTCCTGAACTACTTTTCTCCTCTCCCTCCACCATGGTCCTCTGTTAAGTTTCTCCTGTTCCACTTATGAGGGAAAACATATGGTATCTGTCCTTCTCTGTCTGACTTATTTCGCTTAGCATAATACCCTTGAGTTCCATCCACGTTGCTACACATGGCCAGATATCATCCTTTCTCATTGCCATGTAGTATTCCATGGTATAGATAAACCACATCTTCTTGATCCATTTGTCCGTTGATGGACACTTTAGGCTCTTTCCATGTTTTGGCTATTGTTGAGAGTGCTGCTATGAACATTGCAGTACATGTGCCCCTCTGCATCAGCACTCCTGTATCCCTTGGGTACATTCCTAGCAGTGCTATTGCTGGGTCATAGGGGAGTTCTGTTGTTAATTTTTTTTGAGGAATCTCCACACTGTTTTCCAGAGAGGTTGCACCAGCTTACATTCCCACCAACAGCGTAGGAGGGTGCCCATTTCTCCACCTCCTCGCCAGCATCTAGAGTCTCCTAATTTGTTCATTTTAGCCACTCTGACCGGCATGAGGTGGTATCTCAGTGTGGTTTTAATTTGTATTTCCCTGATGATGGATGACACTGAGCATCATTTCATGTGTCTGTTGGCCATCTGGAAGTCCTCTTTGGAGAAGTGTCTATCATGTCTTCTGCCCATTTCTTCACTAGATTAATTGTTTTTCAGGTGTGGAGTTTGGTGAGATCCTTATAGAATTGAGTCTTGACATGAACAGACACTTCTCCAAAGAGGACATCCAGATGGCCAACAGACACATGAAACGATGCTCAGCATCCC